>NC_091203.1:19051719-19314219 GCF_040958095.1 Procambarus clarkii | reverse complement strand
TGTCTCTCTCTCTCTGTCTCTCTCTCTCTCTCTCTCTCTCTCTCTCTCTCTCTCTCTCTCTCTCTCTCTCTCTCTCTCTCTCTCTGTCTCTCTCTCTCTGTCTCTCTCTCTCTCTCTCTCTCTCTCTCTCTCTCTCTCTCTCTCTCTCTCTCTCTGTCTCTCTCTCTCTCTCTCTCTCTCTCTCTGTCTCTCTCTCTCTGTCTCTCTCTCTCTGTCTCTCTCTCTCTCTCTCTCTCTCTCTCTCTCTCTCTCTCTCTCTCTCTCTCTCTCTCTCTCTCTCTCTCTCTCTCTCTCTCTCTTCTCTCTCTCTCTGTGTGTGTGTGTGTGTGTGTGTGTGTGTGTGTGTGTGTGTGTGTGTGTGTTTCCTTCCTTACGTCCACGTAAGGGCCACTCTCGCACGCTCCTCCTTATTCTAATTCATACCACACCTTGTTTGGTCCTGTTATGTTGACTAAGTACTTTGACCACCATCATTTGGATTCTACTACTGACAATTTCTCCCTTCATAGGCACCTTGTTAATTTAGTAGATGCCTTTGTTGCTTTTAACTCCCCACCCGTCTTCTCAAGTGACGAAGCCCTCAAACGGAGAGTAAATCAGGAATGTCCAGGAAAGGGAGCTCTGACATGCAAGGGTAATACTTACAGAGCATTCCAGGGAAGGGTATCCTTGGCACATGCAGCTCCAAGTACAACAGCACCTGGCCACCACACCGCACACACAGCTGGTACTGCCACACAGGGCAAAATCCAGAACAGGAACTTGAGGCCAGAGGTTATTGCACATCCACCAACACATCAGGTCGAGAACTTAGGTGGAAAATGGCCAGCGTGTCTAAGCCAGCTCCTTCGCCCTCTTGTCGGGGGAGGGAGGTTATGTAATGAGTGGAGTACTAGTTGCATGTAGGGTTGCTAGTTTGTATTCTTTTCTATTATTTTCTTTTCTTTCAGCAGGAGTTTCTTTGCTCTTTTTAGCATTAAGTTGCAATTTTACCAGTTGTTTGTTTTGGTTTGCCTATCTTTCTGGGCACCCACCCCGGGTCGATGGCTGAATATGACATACTTTAAATGTAAAGTGCTCATAGGCCAATGCTCCCTGCGCCTCTCTGAGGGGATCAGGTTTTGGCTGTGGTTCCCAGTACACATAAGAACTCCTGTGACTGATGACCCCAAACTAATACAGTAGAACCTTGGTTTTCAAATGCCCTTGTTTTCAAATTTTTCGGTTCTCAAGCTCGGTTTCATAAAATTTTTTGACTTGGTACTCGAGATTTGCCTCGGTCCTCGAGTTTGTTGATACACGTATAGGCTGACCGAGCATGTGTGTCGCTCTTAATGTTTACCAGTGTCTCCCGCCTAGTGACAACCGCACTTGAATTCCTTGTGAAGAATTTCATTGTTTTTGTGCTTTTTCTTGGGGGAGCCCCTTCAACTCCCTGGAGCTTACTAGGCTGATATGCTAATGTCAGACTTTGGCATCAGTCATGTGTATGGAGTTCTGTGGGCCTACCGGGGACCACGAGCCAGAACCTGGCCCCCTCAGAGAGGCATGGGTAGCAATGGCCTATAGAAACCTTCGTGTGGTTGAAAGCATTCTATGTCTGCCATCGACCAGATCAGGCACTCAGAAAGGTAAGCATCCCAAAACGAACCCCTATTCTGGTGAAAATATTGCTACCAAAAGCCAAACACGAGGATAAAACGCCCATAAAAGAAACGAGCAAATGAGCATGACGTCACAGGTTGCCGCACTGCGTGTCTGCACAGCTCCCTCATCCCCGGAACGCGGAAGGGGGAGCCCCAGACCCCACACGCTGGCTATCCACCCATCAGTTCTCAGGCTAATGCTAGAGGCGGAGGTCGTATACTTGACTCCAGCGTTTCCAGCACTGTGCTTTGAGTGTGGTGGCTGTCTTCCAGGGGTGCGAGAGCCAGGAGTACTCAGGCTGTACTCAGGAGTACTCGGGCTTCAGTACTCAGGCTGCATGTGCTTAGGGTTCTTGTCCCTAGGTGCCCTGTAAGTACTGCCCTTGGAGCTTCGGGTTCCCTCCCACACGTTCCTCAGAGTCTGCCTCTGCTAGGCCGTATTACTGCTCGGTTTTCAGCTGCCCTTTGGGTGCTTAGGTGTTTTGTCTTCCTGGTTTACCTTAGGATAAGAGGCAGCTTGCAATGGTGGGGTGCAGGGTACTGCGCAGCTTGTTTTCACCACTTACAGGGGCTCTGTTCCTTGGGGTACGTTGTCCTCTTGCGGGGGTTTGTTTTTGTTTTTGTTTTTGCCTTGTAGGGGGGTTTGCCATGTATCCCCCTTTCTTGGTTCCTGCCCTGTGCACGGTTCTCTTCTGGTGCTTCCCCCTGCTAGGTCCCCGTGAGTGTATACGTCCCTGGGGTTCAGCTTTAGCCAAATTGTTTGGAAGTTTTGGGCGCCGGTTAGCAATACCCTGCCTGGGATTACCTGGGCGTGAGTTTCCAGTAAGCGCTCAGGACCCTGGAAATTCCCAAGGGGGCGTGTGGGGCCCAGATCATCGATCCGAGCCCCATTCGGACTGCTCCTCGGTGGTCCATTGCCTGAACTGAGGGGGTTCGATGTGGTCCTTGGCTCTTTGGCTCTGGTCTCTTCGGGTGACTCATCTGCCGAGTTCTCTGGGTTTGGCTCTCCTGGCTGTTCATGTGTGGGGAGTGTCCAACGTCTTGGGCAATGGACTGTCTCGTTTCGTTCCCCTCTCCACGGAATGGACGGTCGACGCCAACTCCTTCCGTAGGCTCTGTCCGACGTTCGGGCGCCCTGAGGTGGACCTCTTCGCGTTGGTGTGGTCGCGGCTCCTACCCCAGTATGTGGCGCCCTTCCGTGATTGCGAGGCCGTCAGGGTCGATGCCTTTTGGCAGGACTGGTCGAGGTGGGGGTTCCAGTACCTCTTTCTTCCGGTTCAGCTGTTGCTCCAGGTCCTGACTCGCTTGGAGACCTACCTGGGGAGAGTAGTCCTTTTGGCCCTGGGGTAGCCGGTCCAGCTGTGGTTTCAGGAGCTGTTTGCCTGGTGTCCGAACCTGGAGGTTTTACCCGCAGCTTCGCCTCTTCCAACAGACTGGAGCGGAGCGTAACGTGGCTGGTTCAATCTTCTCCTTGAGTCTTCGCATATGGTCTTTTTGACTCGAGTTTATCATCATCGCTATGGTGATCAGGTGGCTTCCTTGTTAGTGTCCGACCTGCGGGCTTTGTCTCGGCGGCAGTATGAAGTTTCCTGGCAGTCCTTCCGGTTCTTTTTTGCGGCTTCGTCGTTGTGCTTCGCTTTCTGTTAGGTGGCGTTGACCTTTCTTTGTTGTTCCAGGCCCGTCACCTTATGCCCAACACTGTTGCCTCGTATCGTGCAACGCTGGCAGAGCCGCTTTGGCTTGCTTTCGGTATTGATGTTACTTCTGCGGGGTTTTGCTAGCTGTCTCATGCATTTTTTCACCTCTGTCCTGCTCGTGCGCCACCTTAGCCGTCTTTCTCATTGGACAGAGTGCTCTCTTTTTTTTTACTTCTCCTCGGTTTGTTGTGGCCCCTTCAGTTCAGGATTGTTTCTCGAAGGCTCTTTTTTCTGTTGGCATTGGGCTCTGGGAGTCGGGTTGGGGAGCTTCATGCTCTCCTCCTGCGCAAAGGTTTCTGCTCTTTCAGTCTTCGTGATGGTTTTGTTCGTCTGCAACTGTCTCCTTCTTTTCTGGCGAAGAATGCTTTGCAGAGGAGTCCCTGGGTTATTGATGCTTGGTTGGTTAGGCCGGGGGTGCATCATGTTTTGTCTGGTTGTGGCTCTTCGCCTTTATTTGCGCGCCACGGCTTCTGTGTCTGGGGTATGATTGCTATGTGAAGTATTGTTGCCCTGTGAAGCCGGGGTACAGCTTCTGTGCCTGGGGTATGGTCTTGGGCTGACATTTGGGCACGGGGATTTTGGTGTTCGAACAGGGTCCTGGCTGGTCATTACTTCGTGAACGTTCCGGGGCCCAGTCAGGCCTGTGTCGCTTTGGGTCGGTGGTTTCAGCCAGTTCTCGACTTCGAGTTGAGGAGTGAGCAGTGACCGCCTCCTGGGTAAGTCCCTACTACAATTTTCCTCTGTGGGAAGCATTTTTCCTCTGAAGCATTCCATGTCTGCCAACGACCATACCACGTTGAGAACACCGCTTCTCGTCCGTCCAACGTTGAATGTAATGAAACGCCATTTTCTGGGTGAGACCCGGAGGCTCCCTAGCATCCCTCCCTCCCTCCAGTCAGCGTTTTTTTGCGTGTTTTGACATCCAGCCTCAGAACTGAATCCAGCCTCAGAACTGATGGGTGGATAGCCAGCGTGGGGGGTCTGGGGCTCCCCTTTTCCCCTCCCGGGGAGGGGAAAGCTGCGCAGACTGCTGCATGGCAACGTGTGATGTCATTCTTGTTTGCTCTTTCTTTTAGGGAAGTTCTATCCACTTGATCGGCCTTTGGTAGCAATATTTTCATCAGAATAGGGGTTTGTTTTGGGATGCTTACCTTTCTGGGTGCCTGACCCGGTCGATGGCAGACATGGAATGCTTCCAACCACACGGGGGTGTCTATAGGCCATTGCTCCCCATGCCTCGTGAAGGGGCCAGGTTCTGGCTCGTGGTCCCCGGTAGGCCCACAGAACTCCATACACATGACTGATGCCAAAGTCTGACATTCAAAGTCAAAGTCTCACGGGGAGCACCTTCCTTAGGTGCTCCCCGTGAGTACTGCCCTTGTGTGTCAGGATTATCTTCCCTGGGGGCATTCGGGAATCACTCCCTGTTTGAGGACTTCATCTCTTGATGTTGTCTTTGCCCTTTTGGTACGTCGCAGGTCTAAGGCTTTCTGTCTTGTTCCGGGTAAGGGAGTGTTATTTGCTGGGTGGAGCACAATGCGGCTGGCATCGCTTTACTCTAATGCAGTGGTCGATGTTTCTCTCTGACTACCAGTTTGTTCGCTTGTTGTCTTTGTTTTTTTGGGGGGGGATGACATCAATGGTCGCATACTCGGGCTGCATGCGCCTAGGGCTACCTTCCCTAGGTACCCGGTAAGTACTGCCCTTGGGGCTTGGGGCCACCTTCTACAAGTCACCTTGGGATCTGTCTCTGCTGTGCCTTTTACTGCTTGGTACTTGGCCACCCTTGGGGTCTGCTGGGGATTTCTTGTCCTTGTGTGTCCCTGGGTAGTGGGTAGTTTTTGTCACAGGTAGGGGCACGGGGTACTGCACAGCTAGTTTTTTCCAATTACAGCGGCCGGATCTGTTCTGCTTGGGTACGTTGTCCTCTTGCAGGGTTTTTCTTTTGTATTTGTTTTCTGCCTGGTGTGGGGAAGGGGGTGGAGGGGTCTGCCTTCGTGGTTTTTCCCTTAGCTGTTGTAGGAGTATATATATATTTTCTGTGTTTTGGTGGTATTCCCCGCTTGGCCCCCAGTGAGTGGATACGTCCCGGGGATCAGCTTTTAGCAGTTGTTTGGTAGACTTGGGCGCCAGTTTGCAGTACCCTGCCTGGACTTCCTTTAACGTGTTTATAAGGCTAAGGGCCCTGGTAAAACCGGTGGGGGGTGCCCCGTGGTCCGATGGATGTGACCCTTAAGTCCCCTTTCGCTTCATACGAGCTTGAAGGTTTCTCTGTCCCTTAGTCTCAGGGCGACACTCACTGGTTGTGCCTCTGCCATGCTGCCTGTTGGGTCGGTGATTCCTTTGACCAGGAGTTGTGCGACGTTTGTTGTCTGTACGTGCTCCAGTTCACCCAAGCTACTGATATTGATATGAGGGTTATCTTGAGGTCATCTTGAGAGGATTTTGGGGCTTAGCGTCCCCGCGGCCCAGTCTTCGACCAGACCTCTTTTTTGTTACACACGCCCAAGGAAGCAGCCCGTAGCAGCTGTGTAATTCCCAAGTACCTATTTACTGCTAGGTAGCAGGGCCATCAGGGTGAAAGAAACATTTTTCCCACTTGTCTCCACCTCCATCGGGGATCGAACCCGGAACCACTGCCACTCCTAGTCCTTCCCCTTTCGTTGTGCATCTGGTTCCTCCCCCCTTGCTCCCGGCTCCGAAGCGTCTGAGGGTTTCGGAGTCGGGGCAGGGTTTAGTTGGTGTCGAGACTCGGTCGGTTTCGAGGGGGTCCCCTTCTGGGGTTGCGGCGGTGGCATTCGAGCCTGGTCCTCCTTCTGGAGCTTCTTGGTCTGACCAGTGGGCCCCCTTTGTTCCAGCTTTTCCGGCTGCTTCTGCTGCTTCTTTAGAGGCGGGGAGTTTGGAGGCCAACTCGGCCCCGGGTCCTCAGGGTGGGGTTCCCAGGGCGGGGGAGGGGTTAACATGAGGGCCCTTGAGTCTCGTTGGACCCCACCTGCGTTTTTCTGCCCTCAGAATGGGGCTTACCTTAGTGTTACAGGGTGAGGGGTTCTCTTTCGATCCCTCCTCGTACAATTTGGATCTAGTGTCTACCTCTCCCTGGGTTCGGTTCCATGATCCCGTGGGTTCCTCAGTCCCATCCTTCCTGAGGTTTTCGGCTTACCTCCTGAGCAACCTGGATTATGCTTTTGTGATGGAGCCACGTTCCTTCATGTACGGATCATCTTGTCCGTACTGGGTTTGTTATGAAAATCCGGCGTTGTCCTGGTTGGCAGGCTGCCCGCTTTTTTCGTTGGAGGCTTGGCACACATTCTGTCGGTCCTGCTCGCTTGAGTGGAGGGAAGCTCAGACAGTGTTGCAGGTTTTCCTGTGGGAGGTAGGGGGGGGGGGGGGTTCGAGCACCTAAATGCGTATTTGTTCGCCCCTGCCCTTCCACGGTATGTTGGTGTGATGCAGCTTCATGTGCAGGTTCCCTCCCTTTCGGCTGCCTTGGTTGCTGAGGATTTGCGTATACTCGTGGCCTGCTGGCTTTGGCCCTGCGTTTCTTTTCCCTCCTCAAATTGTCCTCGGATTGGCTTGAGTTGGATGTGGGGGCGCTTGGGGCTGCCGCTGGGTCAGGTGTGCTGCCCTCAGTGGTGCAGGCGTCGTCTGCCTTGTTGAAGCTGTACGCGCCGCTCCTGCGGGAAGCGGTCTCGCCTCGCGTGTCGGCAGGCGGTGATTGCTTCTTCCTTGGAATCCACGTGGGCCCTGGCTCTTATGTTGTCCTCGTCTTCTTGTCCGTTGCTGTTTGCAGAGTCTGTGGTGGTGTATTATCTGCAGGTGGCTTCGGTTAGTTGTCGGCCTATGTCAGACTTGTTGGTGTTGGGGGGCTCGTGGGGAGGCCTTCCCGTAAAGGTCGTGCCAGGGCTCGGGGTTCCTTCTGTCGTGGTAGGCCAGTGGTTCCAGATTCGGGGCAAGAGCAGCCTTCGGTTCCGTCTGTTTCTGGTCGGCGCAGGGATCGCCCTGTGTGAGCCTTAGGTTCTCGTAAGGTGTGTCGGCCCTTTCCCGGTTCGTCCCATTGACGAGGTGATGAGGGGGAGGCTCGCTCTTTTCGCTCGCTCCTGGTCCCACAATTTGTGGGCTTTTTGGGTTATTTCGTGCGGCTTGTGATGGTGTTGGGTGGCTCCTCCTCCCTCGGGAGGCTCGGGGCTCGCAGGGCAGGCCTCTTCTCCTGCGCTCTATCAAGTCATCTCGGAGTGGGTTCACTTGGGCATGGTCGAAACGACCTTGTCCCTCAGGTGGATTTCCCGCCTGTTTCCAGTCCCGAAACAGGACTGCGCAGACCTCCGGTTCATTCTGGACTTATCCTGTCTAAGCCCGTGGGTTTATTGCCCCTCCTTCAGGATGACTATTCTGTCCCAGGTCCGTCTAAAGTTGGAGCCGGCTTGAATCTGGCACCTCGTGTGTTCACTCACCTTACTCAGGTCGTGGTGGCCCGGCCGTGTCTGTTAGGTGTTTGGGTTCTGGCTTACCTCGATGATTGGCAGGTTTTGGCTCCCAGCCAGTCCGCGTGTCAGCCTGCCAGGGATTAGGTTCTTTCCCAGCTCGCCGCGTTCGGGTTCTTGGGTGAACTGGAGGAAGTCCCATCTGGTTCCCTCTCAGGTTCGGTCTTGGCTGGGTCTTCGGTGGAATGCTGGTACCGCTTGTCTCTTTCTCCGGCGGCTCTGCTTCGCCTGCTTTCCCGCCTGCGTTTGTTCCTAAAGGCCTCCTGGGCCAAGCGGCGGTTGCTCGAGAGTTTGTGTGGGAGCCTGAACTTTGCCATGATGGTTTACCCGCTAGGTCGGGGATGTCCCTTCTGCCTCTCTCACGATCGCTGGCCTGGGGGACTTACGTCGGATGTTGTGTCGCCAGCTTCCTCGTCGGGTTTTTTCGGGGATCAGTGCCTTGGCTCCTACCCAAGCCCTTGCTAGATGTGTTCACAGAAGCGTCGTGTCTTGGCATGGGCATGTGACTAGTGCTCACCAGGCCGGCCAAGAGCGGTGGAGTCTGTCCCTCCGTCTGGCTCACAGCACCATGCGGGAGTTCACGGCGGTGTGGATGTTGCTTCGGAGGGTTCGGGTCGCTCGCGGATCAACGATCAGGTTCTATTCGGACTGTTTCCCAGTGGTTCATTGCCTGAACCGCAGGGGGGTTCCATGCGGTCCTTGACTTTTTGGGGCTGGTCGCTTTGGGTGACTCGCCTGAAGAGTTCTCAGGGTTTGGTTGTCCTGATGGTTCACGTTTGGGGGTGTCCATTGTCTCGGCGGACGGCCTGTCCCGGTTCTTTTCCCGGTCCACGGAATTGACAGTAGATACCAGCTTGTTCAATTGGCTCTACCAGATGTTCTGACCTTTGGAAGTGGTTCTCCTCACGTCGGCGTGGTCAAGGTGTCTCCTGGTATACGTGGTGCCCCTGCATGACTGTGAGGCCGTCAGGGTCGACACCTTTCGGCTAGACTAGGCGAGGTGGGGTTATCTATACCCCTTCCCCACCCCCCCTCCTCCCCGGTTCAGCTGTTGCCCCAGGTCCTGGCTCGCTTGGAGACTTACCAGGGTTGTCAGGTTGTCCTTCTGGCTCCTTGGTTGCCAGCCCAGGCTTGGTTTCAGGTGCTGCTTGCTTGGTGTCCGATCCCAAGGGTCTTTCCGCAGCTCCGCCTCTTTCAGCAAATTTGTCCAGCCTGGTATGAGGCTGGTTCGGTCTGCTCCTCGACTCTTCGCATCTGGTCTTTTTGACTCGAGTCTATCATCACTTGTATAGTTCGCAAGAGGCTTTGTTGTTGGTCTCCCACCTGCGTGCTTTGTCTCGGCAACAGTATGAAGTTTCCTGGCAGTCCTTCCATTTTTTCCTATCATTGCGTAGGTGTTCTTCGGTCTCTAATAATGTGGTTTTGTCCTGTCTTTCTTGGTTTTTCCAGGACCGTCATGTTATGCCGAATACTGTCGCCTCATATCGTGCGGCGCTGGTGGAGCCACTTCAGGTTGCTTTCGGTGATAATGTTACTTCTGCCCCGTTCCATAAACTGTCTCGTGTGTTGTTTCACCTCAGGCCTGCTCATGCGCCTCCTGAGCCATCCTGGTCTTTGGACCGGGTGCTCTCATTTCTCTCTTCTCCTTGGTTTGTTGTAGCCCCTTCCATTGAGGATTGTTTTTTCAAGGTACTCTTCCTGTTGGCGTTGGCCTCTGGGGGTTGGGTCGGGAAGCTTCATGCTCTCCGGCACAGGGGTTTTTGCTCTTTCAGTTCTGGTGGTTGTTTTGTTCGATTGCAACCGTCTCCTTCTTTTCTGGCGAAGAATGAGACGGCTGTGTTCCGGAGGGGTCCTTGGGTCGTTGATGCTTGGTTGGTCAGGCCGGGGGTGCATCATTTGTTGTGTCCGGTTGTAGTTCTCCATTGTTATTTGCGCGCCATGGCTTCGGTGGCCGGGATGCGTTTTGGGTTGACCCGGTTTCCCTTATCTGTTCCCGGGCTCGGGTCTCTCAGGTCGTCCTCAGGGTTAATAAGTCTAGCCAGCCTGCGGTCTATACCCGTGCCCACAACGTTCGTAAGTTTGCTGTTTTGGCTGCAGTCTTTGGCAACATGTTTTGGGTTGACATTCGGGCCCAGGGTTTTTGGAAATTGAACAGGGTCCTGGCAGCTCGCTACCTGGTGAATGTCCCAGGGCCTGGTCAGGCCTGCATTGCATTGGGTCGGCGGTTGCAGACAGTTGTCTCGACTTCGCGTTGAGGAGTGAGGACGGACTGCCTTTCGGGTAAGTCCCTGTTTTTTTCCTTATCATTGGGTGGTTAGTTCCGGGGAACCGACATGGCTCCCCCCAGAAAACCGACACGGCTCCCCCCAGAAAACCAGCATTGAATGTAATGAAATGCCATTTTCTGGGTGAGTCCTGGAGGCTCCCTGTCATCCTTCCTTCTCCCCTGTTGGTGGTGTTTTTCGTGTTTTTTTGACATCCAGCCTAAGAACTGAAGGTTGGGTCGCCGGCACGACGGTCTGGGGCTCCCCCTTCCCCCTCCCGGGGAGGGGGGGGGGGGGGGTTGCGCAGACAGTGGTGTGGCAACATGATGCTGTCATGCTCGTTTGCTAATTTTTGTTTGTGGAGTTCTGTCCACGAACTATCGAGCTACGAGCTATATAAGAGAGGAAGTCCAATATAATAGCCCTGAAATTTTTTTAGAAGCAGGTACAAGGTACAAACAGAGGGAGAAACAGACAGGCAGAAACGTGGCAGGAGTACGGATGGAGAGGGGGAAATGCCCAAGACTGGACTACGGTTTGTCATCAAGCCCGCACATACTACACCCCCCAACTACACAGAGACTACCACACTCCCCAGTATCACTTCCAAAACTGGACAAACCATTGCCACAACAACACACCCTGGGTCAGGGTAGAGAGGAGGGAGAACTACCAAAACCTTCCAGAAGTGACACACAATATGGACAATCATTCATATTTGCAAACATTCAAAGTTTAAAGCCAAAGTCAAGAAATAAAGTTAAGTTCATAAATGGCCTCCTATTAGAGTCACACTCAATATTTGGGGCATTCACGGAAACTCATACAAAAGATTACATGGATGGTGAAATCTGGATTCCAAATTATAATTTATATAGATGTGATAGAAAAACTAGGTCAAATGGAGGAGTAGGTCTGTATATTAAAGAAGACCTGGTATGCACAGAACTACTAAACTCAACTAATGAGGTGGTAGAGGTACTTGGAATTAAGGTAGGGAAACTAAACCTAATTATTATTCTAATATATAAACCGCCAGATACAACGGATGAGGAATTCACAGAGCAGATGCACAAAATAGAGAACATACTTGGCAACCTAGCAAACCCAGTTCCAGATATTATCTTCCTTGGAGATTTCAATTTACCGAGTCTAAGATGGAGAACGGCAAACACAAATATCATAGCAGGGAATGACCCTGGAAATAACCAACCACAGGTCAGAGAACTTTTGAGATTCTGTGACAAATTCTCGCTCAATCAACAGATTACAGAACCAACTAGGAACGAAAACACACTAGACTTGTTATTCACAAACAATGATGAACTAATCAGAGACATCACAATCTCAGATACTTCATACTCGGACCATAAGCTCATTGAAGTGCGAACTAGCATAAATAACGGTAGTAGGTCTAAGAGACCCAACAAGCGAGAAGGAATATTCAATCAATTCAATTTCAACAATAAGTGGATTGACTGGGAAAAAATAAATGTAGACCTAGCAACCATTCAATGGGAGACGGTCTTAAGCGACAAAACTCCCACACAGGGAATAGCTCAACTGACAGCTGAAGCTTACAAGGTCTGCTTGAAGCACGTACCTGTGAGGAGGGGCAGAAAGAGGACCACTCTAGAAAGAGAACACAGACGACTGTACAGGAGAAGGAAAAAAATAACGGAAATGCTTCGGCAGACACAACTATCACAAGCAAGGAAAACAAGCCTAAGCAGGGAGATCGAAGAAATAGAACAAACGTTGAAGCGATCATGTGAGTCTGAGGAAATGGAATTGGAACAGAAAGCTATACAAGAGATAAGAAAAAATCCGAAATATTTTTTCACATACGCAAAATCCAAATCCAAAACCTCGACCAGTATTGGACCATTAATTACAAATGAAGGTACGTACACAGAGGACAACAAAGAGATTAGTGAAATTCTAAGAAGCCAGTATGAGGCTATGTTTAGCACACCAATAAACAACATGAAAGTTGATGACCCAAACAGCTTCTTTATGAATGACATTCAAGCTGCAGATAATATAACGGATATTACCACAAACTCGGAAGACTTTGAAAGAGAAATTGACAATATGCCTATGCACTCAGCTCCTGGGCCTGACTCATGGAATTCAATATTCATAAAGAAATGTAAAGTACCAGTAGCGAGAGCACTCAGCATAATAGGGAGAAAGATCCTGGATACAGGGGAGATACCAGTAGCACTTAAATCTGCAGATATAGCTCCGTTGTACAAGGGGGGGGGGGGAGTAAAGCCTTGGCAAAAAATTATAGGCCAGTTGCACTAACATCACACATAATAAAAGTGTTTGAAAGAGTGATTAGGAATCAAATTTCTAGTTTTATGGAAAACAATGAATTGCACAATCCAGGACAACATGGATTTAGAGCGGGAAGATCCTGTCTGTCACAGTTACTCAACCACTATGACAAAATCACAGAAGCCCTAGAAGAAAAGCAAAATGCAGATGTTGTATACACAGACTTTGCAAAGACGTTCGTCAAATGTGACCATGGGGTGATAGCTCACAAAATGAGGTCAATGGGAATAACTGGAAAAGTAGGACGCTGGATACTCAATTTTCTGTCGAACAGAACACAAAGAGTAACAGTCAATCAAATAAAATCGAGTCCAAGCGATGTTAAAAGCTCTGTACCTCAAGGTACAGTCCTTGCACCGCTACTGTTCCTAATACTCGTATCTGATATAGACAAAAATACACGTCACAGCTTCGAGTCGTCCTTTGCAGATGACACAAAAATCAGCATGAAAATTACCTCTGCTGAAGACATTGAAAAACTACAAGCAGATGTCAACAAAGTTTTCGATTGGACAGCAGAAAATAACATGATGTTTAACAGTGATAAATTTCAGGTACTCAGGTACGGCAAAAATGAGGATCTGAAACATAATACAGGATACAAAACACAATCGAATCTGCCCATAGTAGAAAAACAGCATGTCAAGGATTTGGGAATAATAATGTCCAACGATCTAACGTTTAGGGAGCATAACCAAGCAAATATCGCGTCAGCCAGAAAAATGATCGGATGGATTACGAGAACTTTCAAATCCAGGGATCCCATCACAATGGTTGTACTCTTCAAGTCACTTGTGTTGTCTCGTCTCGAGTACTGCTCAGTAATCACTTTCCCCTTCAGAGCAGGAGAGATTGCTGAAATAGAGGAATACAGAGAACATATACGGCACGCATAGACGAGATAAACCACCTAAATTATTGGGATCGTCTCAAAGCTCTCCAAATGTACTCTCTAGAAAGGCGATGAGAGAGATACCAAATAATATACATATGGAAAATACTGGAGGGCCAGGTCCCTAATCTGCACAGTAAAATAACAACGTACTGGAGTGAACGATATGGAAGAAAATGCAAGATTGAACCAGTGAAGAGCAGAGGTGCCATAGGCACAATCAGAGAGCACTGTATAAACATCAGAGGTCCGTGGCTGTTCAACGTCCTCCCAGCGACTAAGAAATATTTCCGGTACAACCGTGGACATCTTCAAGAGGAAACTGGACGGTTTTCTAAGAGAAGTTCCGGATCAGCCGGGCTGTGTTGGGTACGTGGCCCTGCGGGCCGCTCCAAGCAACAGCCTGGTGGACCAGACTCTTACAAGTCGAGCCTGGCCTCGGGCCGGGCTTGGGGAGTAGAAGAACTCCCAGAACCCCATCAACCAGGTATCAACCAACCACTCGTTCGGCTTTCGGTAGCAATAGTTTCACCAGAATAGGGGTTTGTTTTGGGGCGCCTACTTTTCTGGGTGCCTGTCCCGGTCGATGGCAGACATAGAATGCTCCCAACCACACAGGGGTTTCTATAGGCCATTGCTCCTCATGCCTCTCTGAGGGGGCCAGGTTCTGACTCGTGGTCCCCGGTAGGCAAGAATTCCAAGCACATTGATGCCAGAAAGTTATACGTGTTCATTTACCCTGGATAGCTTCGGGGAGCCTCCAGGACTCGCCCAGAAAATGGCGTTTCATTACGTGCAACGCTTTTTTTTTTTTCTTTTTTTCTTTTCATTCTCTGGCGTTCTTGCCTTGTTTATTCTGAAGTCTGCTTAGCTTCTTATTAGGCAAGCCTAGGTTGTGTGGGTTCAGTCTGTGCTCCCTGGTCTACCGTTCTGCAGGTTTACCTGCGAGGTGAGTTTGAGTGCCATAAGGCATGCTTGTAACCCTGGGCTTTCTTGGGATGTTGCCCTTGTGCAGCTGCATGTGCAGGTTCCTACCCTTTCGGCGTCCTTGGTTGCTAAAGATTGGAGCGCCTGTGGGCATTTGGCTTCGGTCTTGCACTTCTTTTCCCTTCTCGAGCTGTCTTCGGCCTGGCTTCAGGGGAAGATGTGAAGGCGTTGAGTGCCGGGCTTTTATCTGGTGTGCTGTCCTCGGTGGCTCAGGCAACGGCTGCGCTGTTGGGAGCTCTGTCCAGTCGTTTGGCTTTTGGTAGGAATATTTTCACCAGAATAAGGGTTTGTTTTGGGGTGCCTACCTTTCTGGGTGCCAAACTCGATCGATGGCAGACATAGAATGTTTCCTACCACACGAGAGTTTCTATAGGCCATTGTTTCTTGTGCATCTGAGGGGGGCCAGGTTCTGGCTCATCCCCAGTAGGCAAGAACTCCATGCACTTTGACTGATGCCAGAAAGCTAATAGTTATATCTGCCTGGATAGCTCCGGAAAGCCTCAGGTCTCACCCAGAAAATGGTGTTTCATTACATTCAACGCTGGGGTTTTGGACTTCATTTTCTGTGAACCTTCCAATTGTCTGTAAAACTACACTGACTTTCTGGAGTTTTTTTCTGGCGAGGTGTTGTTCTGTATCTCCTGCTCTCTGCATATCTGTGAAGGGACCAGATTCTGGCTCTGATTCCTGGTTGGCCAAACAGAACTAAACGTGGCTGATGTGACTTTTTAGTATGAAGAAATCTCGGCAAGATAACTTCTGGAAGCCACTGGGGCTCCTCCAGAAATATATATTTCATTACATTTAGCGATGGCTTTAATTTTTGCACATATGAGGTGACGATTCTGATGATAGCTGCTTTTTTAGGGTTAAAAAGAAATATTGTTGATTAATTTAGTGGAGAAGTATGATCTTGTTATCAAATGGTATCTTGAAGTCAATGGGCTTGCCAGAACATTGAGTAGAGATGTTCTGAGCAAAATAATTTTTGTTTCCCAAATGTGTTTTACTTTGTATTGAAGAAATTTGTCATCAATCCTTTTATGCATTCCTGTCTCAATTTGAGCAGGTGGTAATTACTCAAATTTTGTGATTATAAACAAGCATGGTATTATTGACAAATGTTTCGGTGCTTTTTCAAGTCATGAGGGGGTCCTGACAGCTGAATGGACTGTGCTCAGAATTCATAGTCCTAAGGTTCTGGGTTCGATCCCCGGCGGAGGCAGAAACAAGTGGGCATAGTTTCTTTCACCCTGATGCTTCTGTTACCTAGCAGCAAATAGGTACTTGGGAGTTAGATAGCTGCTCTGGGCTGCTTCCTGGGGGATGTGTAACAAAAAGGAGGCCTGAGTGTGGATCGGGCCACAAGGACGCTAAGACTCGAAATCATCTCAAGATAACCTCAAGAGGAGCACTTAAGGGAAATGTAAATATTCTGGGGAAGTTATGTACGTGGCTTCCTCCTCAAGCGTTGAGAGTTCTGGGAAGAAATGAGGCATTGTGTGATGTATACATAAGCAGTGTAAAGTGCTTTCTTATGCTTCTGGAGAAATAGGATAATCGTCATTGATGGAACTTTGTTTTTTTAATTCTTTCCCTTTATCTTTATTATTCGTGCCCCCTCCCCGCTCAGCTCGTTGTCGCCGTCTGGGGGCTTAGTGGGCGGCTGCCGGAGTGTGATGCTCCTTGGGACAGTCCTCTGTCCTTTTCTAGCCTTGTGCTCCTGCTGCCGTCCTCTCCAATTCTGCTGGGCATCTTTTCCTTTTCCTTCTGTTTCGTTTTTCTCCCCCCCCTTCTCCTATCTGCTTGCCGTTTCCTGCCGACCTTTTGCTCGTTCTGGTTCTTCCCTTGGACTTCTTCTACTTTGACGCCCGGGTGCTTGAGGAGGCATACTCTTGCACCCGTAGAACTGCAGTACCCGACGTCGAGAGCGAGGGGAACCTTTTATTGTCAATCCCCACTTCGTCACTGAACCCGATCTCGACGGACTGTCGGTTTCTTAAGGTGGCGTTTGTGGGGCGTATACTCACGACGCACCCCTAGGAGGCCCCGACAAGATCGGCGATAGCTTCTTGTTGGGTGTCCTGCCTCTAATTGTGGCTCCATGGTGGGTGTGGGGGCACATTCGTGAGTGAATTCGTAATTTCGTCAGGATGATAACCCCTGTTTCGGCTGCTTCTGGCTTACCTTTTCAGGCTCGTGGGGTGGGCGACCAAGCCCCCGAGTCGGTCCGTATTGGAAGACCGGGCTCTGTAGCCTCCGCTGCATTGGGCCCCGACCTTGCTCCTCCTTTGGCCTCTCTGACTCCTTCCCCTGGCTCCCCTCCCTCCTCTGTGGTTGGGTCGAGCCCCAAGCCCCCAGTGGTGACTACCTCGTCCCCTGGCGCGGCTCCTTCTCTAGTTGTAACTACTGCGCCTTTTAACCCCTCTCTCTCTGGGGGTTCTCACCGCCGTTCTCGTCACGGCCGCCCTCGCTCGATTCCTTCCAGTTCTGCTACCTATCAAGCCTTGTTTGGTCCCGCTTCGTGGGCCAAATATTTTGATCTCCTCCCTCTTGATTCTGCGCCTCCTGACGATTTCTCCCTTCATCGACATCTCATTGATTCCGTGGATGCCTCCATTACTTTTAACCCCACTCGTCTCGGTACGCGTGTCGTTGCTGCTCCTTCTCAGGGTGCTGCTTCCCGCTTGGCTGCCTTATCCTGCCTTGGCGAGACCCCCGTTCGGGTCTCGAAGAACGTTCAGTTGAATGCCAGTGTTGGCACTATTTTGCTCCCGCCCCATGTTGCGACCGGTGTTCGGGACCTACGCGACTGCCACGACGATATTCGACATATCCTCGCTGCCCAGGGCCATTCTATTCTCCAGGTGGACACGTTTACTCGTCCCCCTCGTGGTAGTCGCCGTCAACCCCTCCGGGTTGTGAAGATTACCTTTGATGGTAGGACCCTTCCACCCTCTGTCATTCTTGCTGGTGCCAGGTGCTCTGTCCAGGAGTACATTCCTTCTCCTCGGCTCTGCAACAAGTGCTGGAGGTTTGGGCATGGTGCCCTCCGCTGCTCCGGGACTGTCTCTCTCTGTCCTTTGTGTGGTGGCGAAGGTCACTCTAAGTCGGAGTGCGCTTCTCCCCAGGCTCGTTGCCTCAACTGCGGTGAGGCCCATCCTACCTTCTCCCGTGCGTGTGTCCATTACAAGCTTGAGGCAGCCGTCCTCAACTTGAAGCACCGGGAGCGTTTATCTTTTCCTGAGGCGAGGCGCCAGGTTCGCCGGCTCCCGCCTTATGCTAATATCTCTTATGCTCGCGTGTTGCGCTCTTCCTCTCCTCGTCCTTCCCGCCTTCTTCAGACTCACAACCGTTTCCAGGCCTTGGACCCTGATGCGCCCACTGCCCCCTCCTCTGTCCCTTTGGGTTCTCTCCCGAAGGATCCTCCTCCTGGTCCTCTGTCTGGGGTTCCCCTTCCTTCTACCCGGTCTGTCGTGTCTTCTGTGTCTCCTTCCTCGTCCCCCTCCGATCCTCCTTCCCATCCTCTTCCTCCATCTATCGGCTCTCCCCGCTGCCTGTCGGTGCGGGCGGATGTCCATCGCTCTCCTAACGGCCGTCGTGTGTGCTCTCGTTCGGCTTCTCCTGTTGAGACACTGGAATCCGTTGCCCGGTACGTAGTTGCTGGGACACCGGTCTCTTTAAGTCAGAAGCGTAAGCCTGGCTCCTCTCCTTCCTCTTCCCCGGCGGGTAAGAAGGCTTCGCTTTCTTCCTCAGCTCCTCCTCCTGGCTCTGTTGCTCCTTCCACTCCCGTTTCAGTGCTTGCGCCCCCTGTTCCTGCTATGGAGGTTTCTTTGGCCCCTGCTTCCCTTTCGGTTGCTGCTCTTGCTGGGGTGCGCTCCTCTCTTTCTACTCCCCCTCTTCCTGCTGCTGTCCTTGACTGCTCCTCTCCGTTGTCTCCTCCTCCTCCTCCGGACCCTGCCCGCCCACCTCTGATCTGTTCTCCCGTTTCCTTCCCTCCGTCTTTGCTCAGTTTACCCATGCCCCCTAACCCTGACTTTGCTGACCCTGATCCCGACCCTGATATTCTTTAACGTGCTCTGTTGGTCTTTCGCCTTTGTTTCTTCCTTGTTCTCTGTTTTTGTCCTTTCTCTTCTCGTCGTTGTCCATTCTTCAATGGAACGTTCGAGGTTATTACGCCAATTTCCTCGAACTCCAACTTCTGGTTTCGCGGTTTTCGCCCCTTTGTGTCTGTCTCCAGGAGCCGATGCTTGGTGCTCGTCCTGGTCGTTTTCGTGGCTATTCCTTTCTCTCCCCCCCCCCAGCCATTGCTGGGGCTTCTAATTCTTCTGCTCTCTTGATTCGGGCTGATGTTCCCTTTGTTCCTTTACTTTTTCCTTCGCCTCTCCATTGTTCTGCTGCTCGTATCTTTGTGGGGAAATGGTACACAGTTTGTTCCATTTATCTCCCCCCGAGTGTCCCGCTCTCTCTTCCTGATTTGAAACACCTCCTAGACTCCTTGCCGGAGCCTGTGCTCCTGCTGGGTGACTTCAATTGTCGTCATTCTCTTTGGGGTGACGTTCTGACGAATACCCGGGGTCGCCTCCTTGAGCCGTTTCTCCTCTCTTCTTCCCTGTCTCTTCTGAATTCTGGTGAGCCCACTCATTTGGACTCTCGAACTCGCACCCTTTCTTGTCTTGATCTTTCTCTCTGCTCTTCTTCTCTTTACTTAGATTTCACATGGCAGGTTCTTGATGACCTCCATGGAAGTGATCATTTCCCCATCCTTGTTTCCTTTTTCTCTTTTCGCCCTTCCCTCTCTTTCCCTAGGTGGCAGTTTGCTAAGGCGGACTGGACCCTATTTTCCCTCAGTGCTACTCTCTCTGACCTCTCCCTTCTGCCCCTCTCTCGCGCTCTCCTCCTTTTTCATGACACTGTCTTCGACGCTGCCCTCCGCTCTATTCCTCGCTCTTCCTCTCGGGGTCCACGGAAGTGCGTTCCCTGGTGGAATGCGGACTGTGCTCGGGCTGTCCGCTGTAAGCGTGCAGCCTGGAAGAAGCACCGCCATAGGCAGACGACCGATTCTTTTCTTTTCTTTCGGAAAGCGAGTGCGGTGGCCCGTAGGGCCATCCGTACGGCTAAACGTGAATGTTGGGCATCTTATGTCTCGACAATTACGTCCGAAACCCCTCTGGCCCAGATCTGGAAGCGTATCCGCAAGATAGCGGGTAAGTTCGTTCCCGATGTTTCACCGGTCCTTCACCTCCATGATACTCTTGTGGCGGACCCGTTGCAGGTCGCTTCCGAACTGGGTTCCCACTTTTCTTCTGTTAGCTCTGGTCTTCATCTTCCCCAATCTTTCCTTCTTCGTAAACCTGTCCTTGAGTCTCGTCCTTTAGATTTCTGCACTCATCTTCAGCTTCCCTATAATGATCCCTTCTCTCTCTCTGAACTTCGTTCTGCCCTGGCCCTCTGCGGTTCTACGGCGGCGGGCTCCGATGGTATTCATTATGAGATGCTTCGCCATCTCCCTCCGAGCACGTCTCAGTATTTACTGGGTCTGTATAATCGGATCTGGGAGTCGTCGTCAGTCCCTGAGGACTGGCTCGATGCCGTTGTCCTCCCTGTTCGCAAACCGGGGTCTCTGGGTACTTCCCCTAAGGACTTTCGCCCTATTGCTCTCACAAGTTGTGTCTGCAAACTCTTTGAACGTATGGTTAACGTTCGTCTGATGTGGTTCCTGGAACACCATCACCTCCTCTCCCCTTCTCAATTTGGTTTCCGCAAGTGCCGCAGCACGACAGATGTCCTGGTGAACTTGGAGGTCTATATACGTACTGCTTTTGCTGCGAAGACCTCCGTTGTTGCCGTCCTTTTTGACCTAGAAAAGGCTTACGACACCACTTGGCGTTATCATATCCTATCTCAACTTCATTCTTTTGGCCTTCGTGGTCATCTCCCTCTCTTTCTCCGCAGCTTCCTCTCTCGTCGTTCCTTTCGGGTGCGCCTTGGTACCGCTCTCTCTCCCTCTTTTCAGCAATACGAAGGTGTGCCCCAGGGTAGTGTTCTGAGCACTACTCTTTTTCTGGTTGCCCTCAATGGTCTTCTTTCCTCTCTTCCTTCTGGTGTCTTCTCCGCTCTCTATGTCGATGATCTTACCCTTTGTTGTCAGGGTGATGATTCGCCTCTCCTTCAACGCCGGCTTCAACTTGCGATTGATGCCGTGTCGTCTTGGGCCACAGGTCATGGCTTCAAGTTCTCTACTTCTAAGACTTGTGCCATGACTTTTACGCGGAAACGGGTTGTTCTTCGTCCCTCTTTGTCACTTTATGGTCATCCCCTTGAATACAAAGATTCCGCGAAGCTTTTGGGGTTATTCCTTGACACTCGTTTGTCTTGGTCTCCCCATATCTCTTACCTCCGTGTTGAGTGCTCTAAGTCCCTTACCCTCCTTCGGGTCTTGTCCCATACTTCTTGGGGGGCAGATAGGCGCACTCTCCTTGCTTTACATTCCTCTCTCGTCCTGTCTAAGCTCGATTATGGTTGCCCTGCTTACTCGTCTGCTTCTCCTTCTACTCTTCGCCGTCTTGATGCTTTGCACCATACTGGGTTGCGCCTCAGTTCTGGTGCCTTTCGTTCGACTCCCGTCCTTAGCTTGTATGTTGACACTGGCTTCCTGTCTCTCCAGGACCGCCGTGATCGCTACTGTCTTCGCTATCTTGCGCGGTCCTTGCAACATCCTTCCTCTCGTCTCTGTCGTGCTTTAACTTTTACCCCTCCTGCGGTTCCTGTTCCTCTTCACCACCTCCCTCTTTCTGTCCGGTTATCTCGCCTGCAGGATTCTCTTTCCGTTCGTATTTCTGATGTTTCTCCTCGTGTTGTTCCTTCTTTGCCCCCGTGGAGGGTCCCTCTTCCGCGGTTTTGTACATCCTTGACTCGTATCACTAAAGCTTTTACCCCTCCTACAGTTCTAAAACGCCTTTTCCTCGAGCACTTTTCTTCTCACTCCCGCTCCGTTTCTGTCTTCACCGATGGGTCTAAGTCAGCGGACGGTGTTGGCTACTCTGTTGTTTTTCCTGATCGCACTTATATGTGTCGCTTGCCTCCGGAGACTAGCATCTTTACAGCGGAACTTTATGCTATTCTCTATGCTCTTCGTCTCCTGCTTTCTCGTTGTCAGTCTTCCTTTGTGGTTGTTGTTGACTCTCGTAGTGCCCTCATGGCTCTCGGGTGCTTTAATCCAGTTCATCCGGTAGTTGTCGAGATCCAGCATTGGCTGTTTCTCGTTCACAGTAAATTTAAGTCGGTTGAGTTTTGTTGGGTTCCCAGCCATATTGGCGTGTCTTTAAATGAGCGTGCGGATGCTGCCGCTAAGGAAGCTGTCCGCTCTTGTCCCATCTCTCGTAAAGGCATTCCGTATTCCGACTTTTACCCGGTTATCCATTCCTCAGTCCTTGCCCGTTGGCAGGCTTCTTGGTTGTCTGTTACTGGTAACAAGCTACGTACTCTTAAATGTTGTGTTTCCTCGTGGCCGTCCTCCTTCCACCGTAACCGGCGGTGGGAAACAGCTCTAGCGAGGTTGCGTATTGGCCATACTCGCTTAACCCATGGTCACTTGATGGAGCGCCGCCCTGCTCCTTATTGTCCTAGTTGCATTGTCCCTCTTACGGTCGTGCATGTCCTTCTTGAATGTCCTGACTTCCAGGACGAGCGTGTGTCTTGCTTTCCGACCGCCCCTCGCGGTCACCTGTCCCTCGATAGAATTCTTGGTGACTCGGATACTTTTGATATCGTTCGCCTTATGCGTTTTTGTTCTCGTATTGGCATCCTTGGTGATATTTAGCGCCCTCTGATTATTTTGCGTATTTGATGGTGCTACATAGCCTTCCCGGTTTGGTGCCTTCTTTTGATAATTACTTACTTTATTATTCGTTTTAAAAGCCAGAATATTAAGTAGAATTTGTATTGTTAGTATTTATTACTTTGCTCTTAGCACATTCATTTCTTCATCAATACAATAAAATATTATAATGTTTTGGTGTTGCATCTTCAGTTTGCATAGTATATCAGTGTTCATAACACATTATTCACAATTTGTTGTGGAATTACAAAGTTGATTAACATGCTGGAGATACTTTCAGGTTCGAGGGATGTTGGGAGAGACGGATGAAGACAAGGCCATTCAACTGGAGAAGCAGGTAAATCTTGTCTTGACTGTTACATGACAGTTTAGCATTTGGCAATCACAGTGGTTAACTACTTGACGTTATCTTGAGATGATTTCGGGGCTTTTTTTTTTAGTGTCCCCGCGGCCCGGTCCTCGACCAGGCCTCCACCCCCAGGAAGCAGCCCGTGACAACTGACTAACACCCAGGTACCTAATTTACTGCTAGGTAACAGGGGCATAGGGTGAAAGAAACTCTGCCCAATGTTTCTCGCCGGCGCCTGGGATCGAACCCAGGACCACAGGATCACAAGTCCCGCGTGCTGTCCGCTCGGCCGACCGGTTAACTTAGCCTCAGTTAACTCAGCAACAGTTAACATAGCAGCAGGTAACATAGCAAGTTCAGTTAAATGTTCACAGAACAAATGTCTTGGCTACAACAGCAGGTCCTGTCTTGGCTACAACAGTAGGTCCTGTCTTGCCTACAACAGTAGGTCCTGTCTTGGCTACAACAGTAGGTCCTGTCTTGGCTACACCAGCAGGTCCTGTCTTGGCTACAACAGCAGGTCCTGTCTTGGCTATAACAGTAGGTCCTGTCTTGGCCACAACAGTAGGTCCTGTCTTGGCCACAACAGCAGGTCCTGTCTTGGCTACAACAGCAGGTCCTGTCTTGGCTACAACAGCAGGTCCTGTCTTGGCTACAACAGCAGGTCCTGTCTTGGCTACAACAGCAGGTCATATCTTGGCTACAACAGCAGGTCCTGTCTTGGCTACAACAGTAGGTCCTGTCTTGGCTACAACAGCAGGTCCTGTCTTGGCTACAACAGCAGGTCCTGTCTTGGCTACAACAGCAAGTCCTGTCTTGGCTACAACAGCAAGTCCTGTCTTGGCTACAACAGTAGGTCCTGTCTTGGCTACAACAGCAAGTCCTGTCTTGGCTACAACAGTAGGTCCTGTCTTGGCTACAACAGTAGGTCCTGTCTTGGCTACAACAGTAGGTCCTGTCTTGGCTACAACAGTAGGTCCTGTCTTGGCTACAACAGTAGGTCCTGTCTTGGCTACAACAGTAGGTCCTGTCTTGGCTACAACAGTAGGTCCTGTCTTGGCTACAACAGTAGGTCCTGTCTTGGCTACAACAGTAGGTCCTGTCTTGGCTACAACAGTAGGTCCTGTCTTGGCTACAACAGTAGGTCCTGTCTTGGCTACAACAGTAGGTCCTGTCTTGGCTACAACAGTAGGTCCTGTCTTGGCTACAACAGTAGGTCCTGTCTTGGCTACAACAGTAGGTCCTGTCTTGGCTACAACAGTAGGTCCTGTCTTGGCTACAACAGTAGGTCCTGTCTTGGCTACAACAGTAGGTCCTGTCTTGGCTACAACAGTAGGTCCTGTCTTGGCTACAACAGTAGGTCCTGTCTTGGCTACAACAGTAGGTCCTGTCTTGGCTACAACAGTAGGTCCTGTCTTGGCTACAACAGTAGGTCCTGTCTTGGCTACAACAGTAGGTCCTGTCTTGGCTACAACAGTAGGTCCTGTCTTGGCTACAACAGTAGGTCCTGTCTTGGCTACAACAGTAGGTCCTGTCTTGGCTACAACAGTAGGTCCTGTCTTGGCTACAACAGTAGGTCCTGTCTTGGCTACAACAGTAGGTCCTGTCTTGGCTACAACAGTAGGTCCTGTCTTGGCTACAACAGTAGGTCCTGTCTTGGCTACAACAGTAGGTCCTGTCTTGGCTACAACAGTAGGTCCTGTCTTGGCTACAACAGTAGGTCCTGTCTTGGCTACAACAGTAGGTCCTGTCTTGGCTACAACAGTAGGTCCTGTCTTGGCTACAACAGTAGGTCCTGTCTTGGCTACAACAGTAGGTCCTGTCTTGGCTACAACAGTAGGTCCTGTCTTGGCTACAACAGTAGGTCCTGTCTTGGCTACAACAGTAGGTCCTGTCTTGGCTACAACAGTAGGTCCTGTCTTGGCTACAACAGTAGGTCCTGTCTTGGCTACAACAGTAGGTCCTGTCTTGGCTACAACAGTAGGTCCTGTCTTGGCTACAACAGTAGGTCCTGTCTTGGCTACAACAGTAGGTCCTGTCTTGGCTACAACAGTAGGTCCTGTCTTGGCTACAACAGTAGGTCCTGTCTTGGCTACAACAGTAGGTCCTGTCTTGGCTACAACAGTAGGTCCTGTCTTGGCTACAACAGTAGGTCCTGTCTTGGCTACAACAGTAGGTCCTGTCTTGGCTACAACAGTAGGTCCTGTCTTGGCTACAACAGTAGGTCCTGTCTTGGCTACAACAGTAGGTCCTGTCTTGGCTACAACAGTAGGTCCTGTCTTGGCTACAACAGTAGGTCCTGTCTTGGCTACAACAGTAGGTCCTGTCTTGGCTACAACAGTAGGCCCTGTC
Organism: Procambarus clarkii; assembly: GCF_040958095.1. Lineage (NCBI taxonomy): Eukaryota > Metazoa > Arthropoda > Malacostraca > Decapoda > Cambaridae > Procambarus > Procambarus clarkii. Next base: position 19,289,368 of record NC_091203.1, on the reverse strand, counting down.
TTGGCTACAACAGTAGGCCCTGTCTTGGCTACAACAGTAGGCCCTGTCTTGGCTACAACAGTAGGCCCTGTCTTGGCTACAACAGTAGGCCCTGTCTTGGCTACAACAGTAGGTCCTGTCTTGGCTACAACAGTAGGTCCTGTCTTGGCTACAACAGTAGGTCCTGTCTTGGCTACAACAGTAGGTCCTGTCTTGGCTACAACAGTAGGTCCTGTCTTGGCTACAACAGTAGGTCCTGTCTTGGCTACAACAGTAGGTCCTGTCTTGGCTACAACAGTAGGTCCTGTCTTGGCTACAACAGTAGGTCCTGTCTTGGCTACAACAGTAGGTCCTGTCTTGGCTACAACAGTAGGTCCTGTCTTGGCTACAACAGTAGGTCCTGTCTTGGCTACAACAGTAGGTCCTGTCTTGGCTACAACAGTAGGTCCTGTCTTGGCTACAACAGTAGGTCCTGTCTTGGCTACAACAGTAGGTCCTGTCTTGGCTACAACAGTAGGTCCTGTCTTGGCTACAACAGTAGGTCCTGTCTTGGCTACAACAGCAGGTCCTGTCTTGGCTACAACAGCAGGTCCTGTCTTGGCTACAACAGTAGGTCCTGTCTTGGCTACAACAGTAGGTCCTGTCTTGGCTACAACAGTAGGTCCTGTCTTGGCTACAACAGTAGGTCCTGTCTTGGCTACAACAGTAGGTCCTGTCTTGGCTACAACAGTAGGTCCTGTCTTGGCTACAACAGTAGGTCCTGTCTTGGCTACAACAGCAGGTCCTGTCTTGGCTTCAACAGCAGGTCCTGTCTTGGCTATAACAGCAGGTCCTGTCTTGGCTACAACAGCAGGTCCTGTCTTGGCTACAACAGCAGGTCCTGTCTTGGCTACAACAGCAGGTCCTGTCTTGGCTACAACAGCAGGTCCTGTCTTGGCTATAACAGTAGGTCCTGTCTTGGCTACAACAGTAGGTCCTGTCTTGGCTACAACAGTAGGTCCTGTCTTGGCTACAACAGTAGGTCCTGTCTTGGCTACAACAGTAGGTCCTGTCTTGGCTACAACAGTAGGTCCTGTCTTGGCTACAACAGCAGGTCCTGTCTTGCTACAACAGTAGGTCCTGTCTTGGCTACAACAGCAGGTCCTGTCTTGCTACAACAGTAGGTCCTGTCTTGGCTACAACAGCAGGTCCTGTCTTGGCAACAATAGCAGGTCCTGTTTTAGCTACAATAGCAGGTCCTGTTTTAGCTACAACAGCAGGTCCTGTTTTAGCTACAACTGCAGGTCCTGTCTTAGGTCCTATAGCATGTCTTGGTGTAAGGGATTGATATTTTTGGTATGGTAAAGTGCATGAGATAAAAACCTGTCCTTACTGCATGGAAATGATTATGTAATCGTTAAGAAAAAATAGCGAGTCTTCCTCGCAGGTGCCAAAATTGACTACAATAACATCCTTAAATTTGCATCTTGCTGGAGAGAGAGCCATACCTTGTCAAGATAACTCATCCTTCTCACTACTAGGGGCATTTTCATTAAAGCATACAGGTTAAGGTCTAAATAATTATTTATAAATTTACAGCTGATTTTATTTTCATAGCCTTTTGGGGGTTAAGTTTACAAAAATTTCTCAAATGTTACTTTAACTAATAACACTGAATGAATACGTTGATGAGCACTATTGGTCCAACAAGAGCCAGGACTTGATCACTAAGAAGGTATACTGTTGTATACAATCCTTCTTAGCATCAATGCTTAACTTTTCAATTACTCTTTAGAGTGCACTTGACTGAACCATGTTCACTGTTAAACCAGCATTACTAAGTGGATTATGCCAATGGTAGGCCAACAAACATTAAAAGGAAACTTTGCATTTGATAGCACTAGGTATAGTATTTATTTATATTTATGTATAGTATTTTATTTATTTACTAGGTATTTATAGGGGCCACGTAGCCTGGTGGATAGCGCGCAGGATTCGTAATTCTGTGGCGCGGGTTCGATTCCCGCACGAGGCAGAAACAAATGGGCAAAGTTTCTTTCACCCTGAATGCCCCTGTTACCTAGCAGTAAATAGGTACCTGGGAGTTAGTCAGCTGTCACGGGCTGCTTCCTGGGGGTGGAGGCCTGGTCGAGGACCGGGCCGCGGGGACACTAAAAAGCCCCGAAATCATCTCAAGATAACCTCAAGATAACCTCAAGGTACATTTAAAATTCAGCATAACATGCACAAGGGGGAAAAATCATGTTCAGTTACCAGTCACTGCTAGGACATTTAACAATGAGTTTCCTACAGCTATTCTCTAATACAAAGGCATCACACTACAAGATCTAGTCACTGCATTTGTAGACAAGTGGGACGATCACACCTACACGTCAAGCTTCATCGGGGGATGACGGTCTTGTTTTACTTCTGCCCACACTATGGACAAGTGCCAGCTCATGATGAATTGGCATGTCAACTATTCCAATGATTTTTTTCTGTTCAACCTTTATTATGTCTCATTTCTTATTGAGTTTAAACTGGCATTCTACATAAAACACTTATATTTTCACCATGTTTTCTAATCATAGAATTTACTTGTGAATGTTTATAAAAGAATTGGTCACTGTTTACTTATGTTTAGAGGAGGGGAGGGGGCAATTGACACAACCATTTAATGGTATCTGCTGCCTTAGTGAGAATGTTGAAAGTTCACTTTACAGCATGACATTTACAATTAAACACATCACAAGGTTATATTGTGATGTTATATTCCATATATTCAATATAAGCCCTCCCTTATATTGGCTACAACAGCAGCTGGAGATCTTGTCATAACTACAACAACTGCAGCAGGTCTTGTCATAACTATACTAGAAGCAGGCAATCTTGTTATAGCCACAACAAAAGCAAGAGGTCTAATTATGTTAACAGCAGCTGCAGGAGGAAGTCTTGTAGCTACAGCAGCAATAGCAGCTCTTGTTGCAGCTACATCAGTAGCTCATCTTGTTATAGCTACAACAAAATGTTGTCTTGTCATAGCTGCATCAGCAGGTATAATCTTGTCTCTGACTCTGTTTTCTGTCCTATAGGTAGTCCCTTTCCCAGTTCAGTATTTTCATAGTTATCTCTACATATCAGTATGTATGCATATTTTACATTATATGAAACATAAATAGCACTAGTAATATGGTAATACAGTACAGTATATCATTTAACTAAGAAAAATATAGCAAGAAATACAAAAATGTACTGGAAACAAACTGCCGCAAGGCACCTCACTGTATCATTTGTCTCCGAGTTAACACAGCAAGCTAGCCTACCATCCAGCTACCAGAGTTAGTTGACCTTACAACTCCAACACAGCTAAACCATAACACATGCAGAATCTGTTTTTATGATATTTTGGCTTCCTGAATGCTCTCAACAATATTCTGAGGAAAAAAAATTAAAATTACTCGCATGAAGGGGCAAGGCACATAATTTTGGCCTTAAGTTTTAGGGTTGACAGAAAACCACTGATAAACAGGCTGTGATGGAATTCCCTCAGATTAATAGAAGTATAAAAGTCTGTCATCATTTACAGCCAGGTTCCCTTTTCTGTGTATTTTTTTTATTAAATTTTGTCATGTTTATATGCTACATTGTAAGTTTTACAATCCACTTTAATTTCATTATTTTCAGTACTGCCATTCAAATTCTGTATGTTATGTTTTCCAAAATGAAATTCTCTCATTTGGCTATATTGTCTTGAATTTGTGTTAATCAGCCTGGCTGTGTATTGTCTCCCCTTTCTCCATTCCTAAGGGAAGTAAAGATACTTTATTCCCATTGTCTTGGAACTGTGTTAATAAGTGCTTTTGCCTCTTGCCACCTCCCTTATTCCATCCTCAAGGGACAAAGCGATGTACGAACATCAGACTTGACAGGAAGCTTCAAGAGAGCCATGTGTCCTCAACTCATGCAGAGTGAATATCTTGCATCTAGCTGTGTAACGCTACGAGATGTTCACACTCCTCACCAACCAACACCAATTTTGGTTTCTTTGGTAACATTCCTTCAGTTTTTACTACATGCCTTTGCTAATCATGTTCTCTACTTCTTGATATGAGAACACCAGCATTCCTGACAAATTTCGTCTAAACTTATCCACTTTATTTCAAGTAACTTGTGCTAAAGTGCACACAACATATCTGCTGTGACTTCAAGTAGGTAATCTTTGTACTATCTTTGACAAGCCGCTGGCTTCCTGTCCTCGTTGAGGCCACTAGAGTGTTAATGACCCGCAGGTAAATTCAGGTAATCACAAATGCATTGGAATGTTAGTGATAAAGTGAAGTTTATTAGACGAGGGAACGCCATGGCAGTTAGTTTCATTGTTTTAACCCTTAAGCTGTGCAAAACTGTGATATGAAGTCAGACATAGAGTTCAGTTTTTAAAATTTGCAGAAACACTTTCAAGTGTTTTGTGCATAATCTACTTGGCAAATGCTCCAACTTTGTCTAAATGATACCAATGTAACTTGAAAAATAAGAAAATAAAAAATAACTATAAAATTGAATATTGAAAACTTCAGATTTTGAAATCAGCTTCAAAAATATATAATATCACCAATTGTTTATTTGGTGTTATAATACTCTCAGAATGCATATGATCTTCATTTTCATATATTTAGAATATAGGTTTTCAGTATAGTTTACTGTAAAAAAAATCTTCAATATGGCATTTGAAGTACAGTATGTGCAAATTTAGACAATAAATATTTATAACTCCAAACCTTTAAGGTTTATGAAAAATCAATTCTATAGGGATTGTAGAACAGGCAGCTGTGCACACTATATGTAAAAATGGATATAATTGAAGTTATCGCCAATGAATAAGGCAGTTCTAATTCATGAATTTACTGGTATGTTATAATAAACATTGTTTGGCATTCATACTCGAATATGTGAAAGTTGTTGGTCAATATGTGTTGAATTGAAATCGAGAAAAAAATAACCCCCAAAAAACAAAATATAGGGATAACTATAATAATTATAATGATTTAGGAGATACATTTAGGGTATACTTTATATCATTTATATTAGTGAAAAACCCTAAACTGGTCCCTAATCATCAAAACAACCTAAAGACACAAAGAAAATAGAGTTTGAAACTGTGATGTAACCTTATGCTCCTGCTGCTGTCTTCTCTAATTTTGCCGGATCGCTTCTCCTTTTCTTTATGTTTCGTTTTTCTCCCCCTCTTCTCCTTTCTGATTGTCATTTCCTGCCGACCTTTTGGCGGTTTTGATTATTCTTTTGGACTTCTTCTATTTTGACACCTAGGTGTTTGAGGAGGCATACTCTTGTACCCGTAGAACTGTAGTACCAAACGTCTGGAGCGAGGGGACCCTTTTATTGTCAATCCTCCTTTCGTTATTGAACCCGATCTCGACGGACTGATAGTTCTTAAGGTGGCATTTGTGGGGCGTATACTCACGACGCACCCCTAGGGGGCCCCAGCATGATCGGCGATAGCTTCTTCTTGGGTGTCCTGCCTCTAATTGTGGCTCCATGGTGGGTATGGGGACATTCGTGAATGAAAGTCTGACCTCTCATCCTTATGTCAAATTTTGTTCCTCTTCTACCTTTTCAGGCTCGTGGGGTGGGCGACCAAGCCCCCGAGTCGGACTGTATTGGAAGACCAGGCTCTGTAGCCCCCCAACCTTGCTCCTCCTCTGACCCTCCTGACTACTGCCCTCGACTCCCCTCCCTCCCTCCCTCTGTGATTGGGTCGAGCCCAAGCCCCCAGTGACCACCATCTTGTCCCCTGGCAGTCTCTAGTAGTGACAACTGCACTACTGAACCTTTCTGGGGGTTCTCAACGCCGTCCTCGCCACGGCCGTGCTCGCTCGATTCCTTCCCGTACTAATGTGTTTCAAGCCTTGTTTGGTCCCGCTTCGTGGGCCAAATACTTTGCACTCCTCCCTCTTGATTCTACGCCTCCTGACGATTTCTCCCTCCATAGGAACCTTGTTGATTCAGTAGATGCCTCTGTTACCTTCAACCCCACCGTCTCGGTACACGTGTCATTACTGCTGCTCCTCAGGATGCAGCCTCCCGCTTGGCTGCCTTATCCTGCCTTAGCGAGACCCCTGTTTGTGTCTCCAAGAACGCTCGGTTCAGTGCCAGTGTTGGCACTATTTTCCTCCCACCCCATGTTGCTATCGGTGTTCGGAATCTGCAGGACTGCCACGAAGATATTCGGCATGTCCTGAAAGCCCAAGGCCGTTCTGTCCTCCAGGTGGACTCGTTTACTTGTCCCCCTTGTGGTCGTCGCCGTCAACCACTTCGGGTTGTGAAGATTACCTTTGATGGTAGGACCCTTCTGCCCTATGTCATTCTTGCTGGTGCTAGGTGCTCCGTCCAGAAGTACATTCCCTCTCCTCGGCTCTGTAATAAGTACTGGAGGTTTGGGCATGGAGCCCTTTGCTGCTCCAGTACTGTCTCTGTTCTGTGTGTGGGGACTAAGGTCACTCTAAGTCGGAGTGCATGTCTTTCCAGGCTCGCTGCCTCAATTGAAGTGAGGCCCATCCTACCTTCTCCTGCGCGTGTATACATTACAAGCTTGAGGCAGCTGTCCTCAAACTGAAGCACAGGGAACGTTTGTCTTTTCCTGAGGCAAGGCGCCAAGTTTGCTGTCTCCCCCCTTATGCTAACGTTTCTTATGCTCACGTGTTGCACTCTTCCTCTCCTCGCCTTTCCCGCCTTCCTCAGTCTCACAACCGTTTCCGGGCCTTAGACCCAGACACGCCCACCGCCGCTGCCTCTGTTCCTTTGCGTTCTGTCCCGGAGGGTCCCCCTCCTGTCTCTGTCTGGGGTTCCCCTTCTTTCTTCCCAGTCTGTCGTGTCTCCTGTGTCTTCTTCCTCGTCTCCCTCCGATCCTCTTTCCGATCCTTCTTCTCTATCTCTTAGCTCTCCATGCCGCCTGTCAGTGCGGACTGATGTCCATCGCTTTCCCAACGGCCTTCGTGTTTGCTCTCGTTTTGCTTCTCCTGTTGAGACGCTAGAATCTGTTGCCCAGTACATTGTTGCTGGGATGCCTGTCTCGTTGAATCAGAAACATAAGCCTGGCTCCTCTGCTTCCTCCTCCCCGGCAGGTAAGAAGGCTTCGCTTTCTTCCTCGCCCCCTATCTCCGACTCTCTTGCTCCCTCCTGTCCCGTTTCGGTGGTTCTGCCCCCTGTTCCTGCCATGAAGGTCTCTTTGGCCCCTGCTTTCCTCTCGGTTGCTTCCCTTGCTGAGGTGCACTCCCTGGTTTCTGCCCCTCCTGCTGCTGTCCTTGACCCTCGGTTGTCCCTCCCCCTCTCTTCCTCCTCCAGACCCTGCTCGTCTGCCCCTGGTCGATCCTCCAGCTCCCTTCCCATCTTCTTTACTGTACTCAGCTTACCCATGCCCCCTAACCCTAACTTCGCTGACCCTGACCCTGATCCTGCGCTTCTTTAACACACTGTGTTCCCTTTTCACCTTTGTTTCTTCGTTGTTCTCTGTTGCTGTCCTTTCTCTTCTTGTCGATGTGTATTCTTCACTGGAACATTCATGGTTATTACACCATTTTCCTTGAACTCCAACTTCTGCTTTCACGATTTCGCCCCTTTGTGTCTGTCTCCAGGAGCCAATTCTTGGTGCTCGTCCTGGTCGCTTTCGTGGCTATTCCTTTCTCTCCTCTCCCCACTAGCTGTTGCTGGGGCTCCTAACTCTTCTGCTTTCTTGATTTGCTCTGATGTTCCCTTTTGTCTGCTTACTTTTTCCTTCACCTCTCCATTGTTCTGCTGCTTGTATCTTTCTGAGGAAATGGTACACGGTTTTTTCCATTTATCTTCCCCCCGAGTGGCCTGCTTTCTCTTCATGATCTTAAACACCTACTGGACTCCTTGCCGGAGCTGTGCTCCTGCTAGGGGATTTCAATTGTCAATATACCTTTAGGGGTGATGTTCTGACAAACACCCGAGATTGCCTTCTCGAACCGTTCATCCTCTCTCCTTCCCTGTCTCTACTGAATTCTGGTGGACCCACTCATTTAGACTCTCGGACTCGCACCCTTTCATGTCTTGAGATTTCCCTTTGCTCGTCTTCCCTTTACTTAGATTTCGAGTGGCGGGTTCTTGACCTCCATGGCAGTGACCATTTTCCCATCCTTGTTTCCTTTTTCACTTTTCACCCTCCCCCTCTCCTTCCCTAGGTGGCGGTTTGCCGAGGCTGACTGGCCCCTCTTTACCCTCCGTGCTACTATCTCCGACCTCTCCATTCTGCCTCTCCCTTGCACCCTCCTCCTGTTTTATTCGGACTGTGCGGACGATCGTCTAGGTGGCCAGGAGTACTGTACCTCATCAGTGCCAGGGCTGCATGCGCTTAGTGGCTGACTTCCCTAAGCGCCCTGTGAGTACTGCCCTTGCGTAACAGGGTTATCTTCCCTGGTGCGTTCAGGAACCATTCCCATAGAGGTTCTTGCTGCTCGGCATTTGCCTCACCCTTGGGGCTAGCTGGGGCTTGGGGCCCTTGTTTGGCCCTGGGTAGAGATTGGTATTGTGCTGGTTAGGGCGTCAAGGTGTTGCACAGCCTGCCACCTAAGCGGCGGCCGGTTCCTGTTGCCTCTAGAGACGGTGTACTTTTGCAGGGTTTTCTTTTGTTATTATTTTCATGCCTGGTGGGGGCCTGCCTAGTGTGGCTATAGTTCCACTGGAAGTGTTTGGCGGCCCTCTGCTAGGCCCCCGTGATTGTACATGTCGCAGGGGTTTTCAGTGCTATAATCTACCCTCTTGTTATGTTTGGGTTTCTTAAACGGTTAGCAACACCTTGCCCGGGCTTCCCGTAGTTGTTACCCCTACGGGCCCTGGAAACCCCTGTCTGGGCTCAGGAGACCATTGAATGTGTCTTCCAGGTTCCAACCCGTCTTGTACGGGATCGTTGGTTGCTGTGCCCTTGTCTCCGGGTGACAGTCGCCATTTTTACCTCCGTCATGCTGCCTGTTGGGTCACTGACACCTTGACCCGGAGTCTTGTGAGAGATTCTCTGCTTGTTCTCCCGTACTATCCTGAGGTTATTACTGTTCAGAGTACAGGCGGCATCCGTGTTGCAAGCTAGGTTAGGTTGCTGCAACATGCTAGGTTGGTTTCCCAGTCGGATGCCTCGAGGCCGCCCCGTTTGGATAGGTGCTGTTCACCCCTTTCCCTCCCTGTTCCCGACTCCGGACTGTCTGTGGGTTTCGGGATCGGGGCGGGGTTTAGTTGGGGCCGAGACTCGGGCGGTTTTTGGGGGCTGCCCTGTTCAGGTTGGGGGACGGAGGTTTTTCGAGCCGGTTCCTCCTGCCAAGGCTTCTGGGCCTTACCAGCGGCCCTCCCTTTCTTGCTGCCTTTCCCATGGACTCTTGCTTTTTTTTAAGGGCGGAGGGCTTGGAGGACGGCTCTGCCCCGGGGCCTCTGTTGTTGGTTCCCGGGGCTGTGGGGGATGCCTGCTAGCAGTTCTGGGGTGGTTTGCCCCTGCCTGGGTTTTCTGCTGTTGGGCAGTTGGGCAGTGTTTTTTGCCCATCCAGTCTGCTTGCTTCCCACTTTTGCTGGCGTGTATTTGTATCTTTAGCATCAGTCACAGAACCGGCTGGCGGCCATTTTCGTCTGCCGGTTTCCCGGCGTGGCCACCAGGGTGGCGTTGCGGTTTGTTTACATGCGTCTGGGTGTGAGAGCTAGCTTCTGGGGTGAGTTTTCACCTTTTTTCAGGGTTTTTTATTCTCCTGTTGTCGTTTCTTTGCTTTTCTGGTGTTTTCTGCCCGTTACCTGTTCCCCTGGGAACATTTGGGTGTTGATTTTACACCGGGTTTTCCATTTTGTCTGTTTTGGGTCTGGGCGTTTGGGTTTGGACTCAGTGTCCCCTGGCTGGTATGCTTGCTCCCACACCTTGTCCATCGGTTTTCGGTCTGTTATGACCATTTTCCCAGGGGGGTGTCTGGGGGCTGTGCTTTGTCTTTCTGTGGTGTTCTCCACCGGCAAATGTGGTGGTTTGGGCTCCCCTTGGTTCGATTCTGGGTTCCTTTGGGTTCTTTGGTTTCGTTCCGGAGGTTTCTTCCTCTTGGGCCCCCCATTGTGGGTTCAGGGGGCTTTGTTTCCTCGTGTGACCCAGTTCTGCCTTCTGGGGTCTTCCTGGCTTGCAGACTGATCACTTTGGGTCTTGGCACATGTTGTGGTCGTGCTGGGATTTTGAGGTTGTTGAGGTGGGACTTTTGATGCAGTTTTGTGCCTTCTTTGCCTGGCCGGCGTGGTGCTCTCTGCCCACTGGTCGGCGACTGGTACTTTTCTTTTGCAATGTATGTGTGTGTGTACGCATGTACATGTGTACGCTGTGTGTGTGTGCACATGTGTATACGCACGTGTGTGTAACATATCTTGTGTGTTGCACACAAGATACACAGGATGTGTGTGTGTAACATATCTTGTGTGTTTGTGTATATGTATATGTATGTGTATATACATAATGTGTATATGTGTGTGTACTTTTTCTTTCGGAAGGGGTTCTGTTCCCTTCTCTGTTGACGGGGCGCTGGGGGAGTAGCTTGCTCTGTTCACTCACATGGTCCCGTTGTTGGTGGGCGCTTTTGGTGGTCTTGTGGGAGCTTTTGGTGGTCTTCCGGGCTCTGGTGGCGTCGGTAGACGGCTTCTCCCCCTTTGGGGGGGGGTTCAGAGCTGGTGGGGTGGGCTTCTTCCCCTGCGCTTCATCATGTCATCTTAGTGGGTGCGTTGGACGTGGTCGATCCGCCCCATCCTTCTGGGGTTCCCGTCTGCTCCTTGCAGTCGTGGGCCTTTCGCATCTGCAGTTCTTCTGGACTTCTTCAGTCTGCGCCCTGGATTCTATGCCCTTCTCGGAGGACTGTTGTCTCCTGTCCGGCTTCTGTTGGGGCAGGGTGCCTAGATGATGGCCCTGGACCTCCAAGTCACTTCTTGACACGTTCCTCTTCAGTTTTCTGGGACTGGCACAGTTGGTGGTGGGGCTTCAGGCTTGCTGCTTTTGTTGCCTTCCATATTTTGTAATGGGCACTTGGTATATATTTTTTTTTTTTTGCATCTTTACCGGATCTTAGTGCCCTGTCTAAGTCTGAGATTCGGTGTCTGGCCTACCTCGACGACTGGCTGGTGTGGGCTTCCAGTCAGTCTGCTTATCTGCTCACCAGGGGTGTGGTTCTTTCCAGATAACCGGGTTTGGTTTCCTGGTGATCTGGAGGCCATTCCATCTGTTTCCGTCCCAGGTTTGAACCTGGGCCTTGTTTAGGGCTATTGGGCCACTCATTGTCTTTCCCTCCAGAAGTGTTACTGCGGCTGTTGTCCCGCCTTCGGCTGTACATGAGGGGGTCCTGGGTTGCTCAGCGGTTGCTTGAGCATTTGTGCGGGAGTCTGAACTTTGACGTGCTGGTCTGCCCGCGGGGTCGGGTTTGGCTTCGGCATCTGTTTGGTTCCTTCGGAGACTCCCCTTCCGCCTCTTGCATTTGTTGGGTTCGTTCCTCCGGGGATCTTATGTTGGTGTTGCGTCACCAGCTTCCTCTTTGGAGTTTTCGGGGTTCCGTGCCTTGGCACCTCCCCGAGCCTTCACTCGATGTATTCACGGACGAGTCATCTTTCGGCTGGGGCTTTGTGACCAGTGCTCACCAGGTCGGCCGAGGTTGGTGGAGTCTGTCCGTCCGTCAGGCTCACAGCACGGTTCGGGAGTTTGTGGCTGTCTGGTTTGCGCTTTGTAGGGTTTGGGGCACTCGGTGCTCTACCATTCAGCTCTGTTTAGACTGTTCTCGAGCGGTTCTTGCCGGAACCACAGGGGTTTGGCTAACCGTGAGGTTCATGTCCGGGGTGTGTCCTGTGTCCTGGCGGACAGCTGTTCCGGTTCATTCGTCTCTTCGCGGATTGGCCAGTCGTCGCTGACTCTTTTTGTTGGCTCTGTCGGACGTATGGACTCCTGGCCATGGACGTCTTCGAGTCGGTGTGGTCTAGGCGTCGCCCATTTTATGTGGCGCCCTTTTCCACCTGCGAGGCATTCATGGTGGATGCTTTTCGGCAGGACTGGTCAAGGTGGGGGTCCCTGTTCCTCTTCTCCTGGTTCAGCTGTTGCTTCGGGTTCTTCCTCGGTTGCAGCCCATTCCCACGAGAGCAGTCCTGATGGTTCCTTGGTGGCCGGCCCAGCCTTATTTTCAGATGCTGCTTGATAGGTGTTCGAACCCGGGGTATTTTCCCACAGCTCCACCTCATTCGGCAGGTCGAATCGGTCCTGTACATGACTGGTTCGGCCTTCTCCTCAGCTCTTCGCGTCTGGTATTTTGACGCGGGTATCACCATCTCTGTGGTGTTCTGGTGGCTTTGTTGACGGTGTCCCACCTGCGAGCTTCGTCTTGGCGACAGTATGACGTTTCATACGCTTTCTCATGTTTTGTTTCACCTCCGGCCTGCTCATGCGTCGCCTGAGCCATCCTGCTCATGCATCGCCTGAGCCATCCTGCTCATGCGTCGCCTGAGCCATCCTGCTCCTTGATCAGGGTGCCTTCTTATCTTCTCAGTTTGTGGTAGCCCCTTCGGTTTCTGCTCTTTGGTACTGGTGGTAGATTTGTACATGTGCAGCCTTTCTCCGTCCTGGCGACGGTCGAGACGGCTGCTTTCCGGAGGGGTTCTTGGGTTATTGATGCTTGATTGGTTTGGCCGGGGGTGCGTCCTGTGTTGTCCGGTTGTGTTTTTTGCCGTTGCCTGCGTACCGTGTCTGGGGATGCGCTGTGGTTGATCTGGTTCCCCTCGTTCCCTGTTTTCAGGGCTCGAGTCTTCCAGGTCGTCCGCAGAGTTTTTCATTCTTCCAGCCTGCAGTCTGTCTTTGCGCCAGTGCTGTTCAGACGTTTGCAGCTTTTGCTGCTGTGTTGGCAACGTCTAGGGCTCATTTCGGGCGCAGGGAATTGAGGGTCGCACAGTTCTTGGCCGCCCATTCTCTATGCGTGTCTGCTCCTGTGCGTACTTGTTGCCTTGGGTCGCAGGTTGCAACCTGTTGTCTCGGCTTTCCATTGCAGAGTTTGTGGCAGCCGCCTCCTGGGCTGGCCCTTTCTTTTCCTTCTCTTTGGGTATGAAGCTCCAGGGAGCCGTAGGGGCTCCCCACAGGAAACCAACGTTGAATGTAATGAAACGCCATTTTCTGGGTGAGCCCCGGAGGCTCCCTGGCAACCCTCCCTCTCACTGGTAGGCGTTTTTTTCGCATTGGTTGAAGCTTAGCTTCCGAACTGAAGCTTGGCAGCCGGCGTGGTAGGTCCGGGGCTCCCCCCCCCCTCCTTCTCTCGGGGCGGGGAGGGCTGCGCAGACGATCAGCGTGGCAGTAAAGTGTGAGGTTTGCTTGTTTCCTTGTGATTGTAGGGAGTTTCTACCTCTCTGTTCGTTTTTTTGTTTTAGTTTTTTACCATGTGGGGTTTGTTTTGTTATGCCTACCTTTCTGGGTGCCTAACCCTGGTCGATGGCAGATAAGGAAAACCCCAACCACAATGGGGTTTTCCAGGGCCATTGCTCCCTGAAACCTCTCTGAAGGGGCCAGGTTCTGGCCCTGGTCCCTGGTAGGTCTGAACTCCTTAGCTAATGTCCCGGTCTAATATAACATACATTAGCCCGATAAACTCCAGGGAGCCTCTGGGGCTCACCCAGAAAATGGCGTTTCATTACATTCAACGCTGGTTTTTTTAGGTGTGCCATGGGGGTGTCATATTTTAATGCAGAGCAGTGCAGTGGTTAAAGAACAAGAGGACATAGATTGAAATTTGGGAAACAAAGGTACCAAAAAATATTACGAACTTCTCTATTGCAGAGTGGTAGATGATAAGAACAAGTTAAGTGCAATGGCAGTGAATACCAAAACTCAATATTTTCAAAGCATTTTATGACAGAGTACTGCGAAGACGGGACACCTCGAGCATGGTGCCCTGTAATGGATGCTTAGGTAATTACACTTGGATAATAATACTGCCCCATGGAGTGACACTGGAGGCTACTAGCACTACTGTCCCCTGTGAACCCCCACACCCGCTATTGTGTAACACTGAGGGCTACTAGCACTACTATCCCTGTGCACCCATAGTGTAATTCTGAGGAATCTTAGCGTTCTGTTCTGCTCTTCCTTGCAAACAATACTGTGAACAGTTGGACGTCTTATGGATTTTTTCTTCCTGCACATTACTCGCCAAATGCTAATGTTGGATGATGACCAAACCATACATCAGAAGATGAAGAAACGACGACGTTATGGTTATCGAGTCCAGGTATTATTAAGTCATTATCACACTCAACTTGATAATAGTGCAGGATGGACCGCAACATCGTCGTTTCTTCATCTTCTGATGTGTGGTTTGGTCATCATATCTTCAGCCACGTTATTGTGACTCATCGTCTGCTAATGTTGGATATATGAACAAGCTCTCCACACTCTGTACATCACCACAGTGTAACATTGGAATCTCCTCTTAGCTTTTGTGTTTTATCATTATCACACTCATTTCAAGTTCCCTGTTTGTAATTTATCTCCAATTTGCACATTTTGTCCAGGTTGTTGAACTGTGGGACCGAATTTATCAGGCTTGGGTAGCAGCACATCCCCTACCACCAGCACGAGGCCCAGTCGTTACCTCAGAAGCCGTGGCAATGACCTTTGATTCCCTCGTTGAAGGTCTCCGCAAGACTCCAGGTCAGACAAAGTTCTAACGTTTTTAATGTGTAATATTTTATATTTCCTGTAGTCTGCTCATCAATGTCCATGTTGTTATATTAACTGACATCTTGGAACATTAGGTTGGAGGGATAAATGTACTTTTAAATTGTGTTATGACATGCAGGCTGGGTGACAGTTTTGAATTATGGTGTGGCAGACCAACTAACTGTTAATGTCAGGCAGGAAAAGTTAACACTTTGGTGTTATGAGGGTGGATTGTGTGAAATGTTCACACCTGACTTTAACCCTTATGCTGCTCCACTATTAGTAATAGCCTTCAACACTGCCAGGCACACACACACACACACACACACACACACACACACACACACACACACATAGGCAAGATAAAACAAACATTAGGCTAGAAGTGAGGAAAGAATTGGCATCTAACCCGAAGTTGGTGCAAAACACAGTTGATCGGAGTAAGTCCCTGATCATTTTTGGCTGCAAAGAAAAGGCGATAACATCTAGGTCAGAAAGAGCTGTAGAAGAAGCTAAAGTAGTAGATAAAATTGTTGGCCTCGTGGAAGGTCTTACAAACAGAGAGAATGTGTGCGACTACAGGAGAATAGGCAGGTACGTAAAAGGGAAAGATCGACCTTTGAGGATCACCCTAAACGGTGCCAAACAGATGGAAGAAGTACTAAGGAATGCTAGAAAATTGCAAAGGGATGAGGATGGGAAAGGGTGGTCGTTAAGACGAGATCTTTCAAAAGAAGATAGAGAGAAGCTGAAACTGAACCTCGCCGAGGCAAAACATTTAAATGAGAGCAGGAATGAAGAAGAAATAAATTCTTTTTTCTACAAAGTGATAGGGGTAGGCAAACCAGTAAAGTGGTACATAAAGGCAAACCAACAAAATCAATAGAGAGAGGGGGAGTGAAGAATAAGGAGAGGGGGAACAAGTTCCTGAAGATTGCATACACCAACATAGATGGGGTGAGATCGAAGATACTGGAGTTAAGTGATGTAATACAGCTGCAGACACCAGACATTGTTGCACTCACGGAGACAAAACTTGAAGATGTTATTTTAAATGAGGTCATATTCCCAAGGGGCTACTCAATTTGGAGACGGGACAGAAAAATTAGGAAAGGCGGTGGCGTTGCTGTGCTGGTAAAAGAACACCTAAAGGTGAAGGAAATAATGACTGCCAATCCACAAGAAGTTGACATAATAGCACTAGAGATCTGCTATGAGGATGATAAACTAATGATGATAAATGCATATAGTCCACCGCCAAGCAGCACATGGTCAAAGGAGGAGCTAGATAGTAAACGTGAAGGTCTTATAACAATAATGAGAGAGATTATAGCGAGAGCGGATAACGATAGATCACGACTGTTGATAGTCGGTGACTTCAACTTGAAATCCATAGACTGGGAAGCATATGAAGCTAAAACAGAAGATTTTTGGACCTGTAAATTTGTAGACCTCATCCTGGAAACATTCTTGTATCAACATGTTAAACAAGCTACGAGGATGAGGGAAGGGGACGTTCCCTCCATGCTAGATTTGATATTTACCAGGAAGGAGGAAGAGATATTTGACATTCAGTACCTTCCTCCCTTGGGTAAAAGTGACCATGTCTTTTTGGGAATAAAGTATGCAATGCGTTATAAGCTGGAAGAAAATAAGGAGGTTGAAGCAGTTGAAAAACCAGACTTCAGGAGAGGACATTATGGTGACCTTAGAAATTTTTTTAGTGAGTATAATTGGACAGACTTGATGCTAGGCAAGGAAGTGAATGAGATGTATGGCAAGTTTTGTGAAATATATGATAAAGGCACAAAAAAATTTATACCAAAACAGAGATGCAGAACTAGGAAACAGGATTGGTTCAATAGACATTGCGAGAGGGCTAGAGACCGAAAGACACAAAAATGGAATCAATACAGGAAGAGGCCGAACCCCCAAACATACCAGCGATACAAAGATGCGAGAAACAACTACACGGCAGTGAGGAGAGAGGCAGAAAGAAATTTTGAAAAAGGGATTGCGGACAAATGTAAAACAGAACCAGGTCTATTCTATAAATTCATAAACAACAAATTGCAGGTAAAGGATAATATTCAGAGGTTGAAAACGGGAAATAGATTCACGGAAGATGAAAAGGAAATGTGTGAAACACTAAACGAAAAGTTCCAAAGTGTGTTTGTACAAAATGAAATCTTTAGGGAACCAGATACAATAAGAATTCCAGAGAACAACATAGAACACATAGAGGTGTCTAGAGACGAAGTGGAAAAAATGCTCAAGGAGCTCGGTAAGAACAAAGCAGCTGGCCCAGATGGCGTTTCACCATGGGTTCTGAGAGAATGTGCATCTGAGCTCAGCATTCCACTTCACCTGATCTTTCAGGCATCCCTGTGTACAGGAATCGTAGCAGACGGGTGGAAACAGGCTAACATAGTTCCAATCTACAAAAGTGGCAGCAGGGAAGACCCCCTCAATTATAGACCTGTATCATTGACAAGTGTAATAGTGAAAGTATTGGAAAAACTAATCAAAACTAAATGGGTAGAACACCTAGAGAGAAATGATATAATATCAGACAGACAGTATGGTTTTCGATCTGGAAGATCCTGTGTATCGAATTTACTCAGTTTCTATGATCGAGCCACAGAGATATTACAGGAAAGAGATGGTTGGGTTGACTGCATCTATCTGGACCTAAAAAAGGCTTTCGACAGAGTTCCACATAAGAGGTTGTTCTGGAAACTGGAAAATATTGGAGGGGTGACAGGTAAGCTTCTATCATGGATGAAAAATTTTCTGACTGATAGAAAAATGAGGGCAGTAATCAGAGGCAATGTATCAGAATGGAGAAATGTCACAAGTGGAGTACCACAGGGTTCAGTTCTTGCACCAGGGATGTTTATTGTGTACATAAATGATCTACCAGTTGGTATACAGAATTATATGAACATGTTTGCTGATGATGCTAAGATAATAGGAAGGATAAGAAATTTAGATGACTGTCATGCCCTTCAAGAAGACCTGGACAAAATAAGTATATGGAGCACCACTTGGCAAATGGAATTTAATGTTAATAAATGTCATGTTATAGAATGTGGAATAGGAGAACATAGACCCCACACAACCTATATATTATGTGAGAAATCTTTAAAGAATTCTGATAAAGAAAGAGATCTAGGAGTGGTTCTAGATAGAAAACTATCACCTGAGGACCACATAAAGAATATTGTGCAAGGAGCCTATGCTATGCTTTCTAACTTCAGAATTGCATTTAAATACATGGATGGCGATATACTAAAGAAATTGTTCATGACTTTTGTTAGGCCAAAGCTAGAATATGCAGCTGTTGTGTGGTGCCCATATCTTAAGAAGCACATCAACAAACTGGAAAAGGTGCAAAGACATGCTACTAAGTGGCTCCCAGAACTGAAGGGCAAGAGCTACGAGGAGAGGTTAGAAGCATTAAATATGCCAAAACTAGAAGACAGAAGAAAAAGAGGTGATATGATCACTACATACAAAATAGTTACAGGAATTGATAAAATCGACAGGGAAGACTTCCTGAGACCTGGAATTTCAAGAACAAGAGGTCATAGATTTAAACTAGCTAAACACAGATGCCGAAGAAATATAAGAAAATTCACCTTCGCAAATAGTGGTAGACGGTTGGAACAAGTTAAGTGAGAAGGTGGTGGAGGCCAAGACCGTCAGTAGTTTCAAAGCGTTATATGACAAAGAGTGCTGGGAAGACGGGACACCACGAGCGTAGCTCTCATCCTGTAACTACACTTAGGTAATTACACTTAGGTAATTACACACATAAAATACAATAAACAAGTAAAAGTGAGTGAAAATAGCCGAGCGGAAAAGTTTGTTTTGGTCTAGAACAAAAACAAAGATGGCCGCCGCCACCACCCCCACTGAGAATGTAGACACACCAACAGATGATGGTTTCAAAGGATTCTCACCACAAGATATAAGGAAAGGAGGTGTTCTTGGCAGGTTAGAGATAATTGAGGATATGCAAAAGAAGTATGAAGAAAAAGTGCTTAAATTGGAAGAGGACAATGGAGCTCTTTGGAGTGAGCTTTGCACTCTAAAAGGGAGTATGCTTCAACAAGGTAAGATTATTACTGCATTAACAGACAAGGTAACAAATCAGTAGGAGCAAATCAAGGAACTAGTGAAAGAAAATGAGGCATGGAAAGTGAAGTGTGGTGACTTTGAAGAAATAAACAAGAAAATAGACTCATATGGTGAACAACTCCAAGCAAGCCTAAGGGCTAACATAGAGTTAGGTAAGGATCTCCAACTGGAAACTTCACTGACAACTCACATAGAGGAGGTGAATAAAGAACTAGAAAAGTATAAAGAAGAAATAAAAGCGACATATGCTCAAGTTGTAAAAGAGAAAGAGACTATCAAAGAAGTGTGTTCGGAAGTCAAAACCAGAAATGACCAACAAGAAGCAGAAATTAGGCAAGCAATTAGGAAAGAACTGGTTACCAACAGTAAACTGGTACAAAACACTGCAGACAGAACTAAGTCCATAATCATTTTTGGATGTTTAGAGAAGGAAATTTCATCTAGGGTGGACCGAGCGGCAGAAGAGATGAAAATCATAGAGAAAATAGTAGGTTTAGGAGAAGGCTCAAAGGAAAATGTCAGTGATTTTAGAAGAATAGGAAAATATGAGAAAGAAAAGAACCGCCCCTTAAGGGTGACGTTTAATGGAGTGAAAAACATGATGGATGTGCTAAGAAATGCCAGGAAATTGCAGAGTGATGAGGTTGGCAAACTTTGGTCAATAAGACAAGACCTCTCCAAGGAAGACAGAGAAAAGCTGAAAATGAACCTAATTGAGGCAAAACGTCTAAATGGGGATAGAAATGAAGAAGACAGAAATTCTTTTTTTTACAAAGTGACAGGGACTGGAAAGCTTGTGAAATGGTACATAAAAACAAAGCAACAAGATCAGTAGTGGAAGGGGGGAGTAAAGAGCAAAGGAAAAGGGAACATGTTCTTGAAAATTGTATATACCAACATAGATGGAGTGAGGTCAAAAACTTTGGAGTTGCAAGATATAATCCAGCTTAGGGTCCCAGATATTGTCGCATTATCAGAGACGAAACTTGAAGGAAATATAATAAATGAAGTCATATTCCCAAGAGGCTATTCAGTTTGGAGACGTGACAGGAAAACTAGGAAGGGAGGAGGAGTGGCTGTACTGGTGAAAAAACACCTAAAGGTAAGAGAGTTAATATTTGAAAACCCTCGAGATATTGACATAATGGCATTGCAGGTCTGGAATCAGGATGATAAGCTCATAATTTTAAATGCCTACAGCCCACCAGCAAGCAACACATGGACAAAGGAAGAACTAGATGACAAACGAGAGGGCCTCATAATGGTCATGAGAGATATTATTGCACAAGCAGATAAAGATAAATCACGACTGTTGATACTGGGTGACTTCAACTTTAAAGCAATAGACTGGGAGGCCTATGAAGCAAGAACGGAGGACTTTTGGACATGCAGATTTGTGAACCTCATTCTGGAGACATTCTTGTATCAACACATAAAGCAGGCCACAAGAATGAGGGAAGGAGATGTACCGTCAGTACTGGATCTAGTATTCACCAGGAAAGAAGAGATTTTTGACATCCAGTACCTTCCTCCCTTGGGAAAGAGTGATCACGTCCTGTTAGACATTGATTATGCTTTAAGATATCATCTAGAAGAAAATGGGGACATTGAAACAGTTGATAAACTCGATTTAAGGAGAGGACACTATGGGGAACTTCAAAATTTTTTTAATGAGTGTAATTGGACAGAATTGTTGCTAGGCAGGGAAGTAAATGAAATGTATGCCAAATTTTTAAAAATATACGAGGAAGGCACACAAACATTCATACCAAAACAGAGATGCAGGGCCAGAAAACAGGATTGGTTCGACAGAAATTGTGAGAGGGCAAGAGACCAAAAGACACAAAAATGGAATCAGTATAGGAAGAGGCCAAACCCCCAAACATACCAGCGATACAAAGATGCGAGAAACAACTATACGGCAGTAAGGAGAGAGGCAGAAAGAAATTTTGAAAAAGGGATAGCAGATAAATGTAAAACAGAACCGGGCCTATTCTACAAATTCATAAACAACAAATTGCAGGTAAAGGATAATATCCAGAGGTTGAAAATGGGAAACAGATTCACGGAAAATGAAAAGGAAATGTGTGAAACATTAAATGAAAAGTTCCAAAGTGTGTTTGTACAAAATGAAATCTTCAGAGAACCAGACACAATAAGAATTCCAGAGAACAACATAGAGCGGATAGAGGTGTCTAGAGATGAAGTGGAAAATATGCTAAAGGAGCTCGGGAAGAACAAAGCAGCTGGCCCAGATGGCGTTTCACCATGGGTTCTGAGAGAATGTGCATCTGAACTCAGCATTCCACTTCACCTGATCTTTCAGGCATCCCTGTGTACAGGAATCGTAGCAGACGTGTGGAAACAGGCTAACATAGTTCCAATCTACAAAAGTGGCAGCAGGGAAGACCCCCTCAATTATAGACCTGTATCATTGACAAGTGTAATAGTGAAAGTATTGGAAAAGCTAATCAAAACTAAATGGGTAGAACACCTGGAGAGAAATGATATAATATCAGACAGACAGTATGGTTTTCGATCTGGAAGATCCTGTGTATCGAATTTACTCAGTTTCTATGATCGAGCCACAGAGATATTACAGGAAAGAGATGGTTGGGTTGACTGCATCTATCTGGACCTAAAAAAGGCTTTCGACAGAGTTCCACATAAGAGGTTGTTCTGGAAACTGGAAAATATTGGAGGGGTGACAGGTAAGCTTCTATCATGGATGAAAAATTTTCTGACTGATAGAAAAATGAGGGCAGTACCCGCCAAACACACACCGAAACTACGACGTTGGTACAACGTTCGAACGAGTTTTAACACCTCCTAACCAGTTATAACAACCAATATAGCGAGTTGTAACAACGTTCTAATACGTCACAAAAACGTTAAGCCAAGATGTAACAACTTTATTACAAGTTGTAACAAGCGGAAAATAGAGACAGTTATGGTTTGTGTTTCCAGGGTAATCAGAGGCAATGTATCGGAATGGAGAAATGTCACAAGTGGAGTACCACAGGGTTCAGTTCTTGCACCAGTGATGTTTATTGTGTACATAAATGATCTACCAGTTGGTATACAGAATTATATGAACATGTTTGCTGATGATGCTAAGATAATAGGAAAGATAAGAAATTTAGATGATTGTCATGCCCTTCAAGAAGACCTGGACAAAATAAGTATATGGAGCACCACTTGGCAAATGGAATTTAATGTTAATAAATGTCATGTTATGGAATGTGGAATAGGAGAACATAGACCCCACACAACCTATATATTATGTGAGAAATCTTTAAAGAATTCTGATAAGGAAAGAGATCTAGGAGTGGTTCTAGATAGAAAACTATCACCTGAGGACCACATAAAGAATATTGTGCAAGGAGCCTATGCAATGCTTTCTAACTTCAGAATTGCATTTAAATACATGGATGGCGATATACTAAAGAAATTGTTCATGACTTTTGTTAGGCCAAAGCTAGAATATGCAGCTGTTGTGTGGTGCCCATATCTTAAGAAGCACATCAACAAACTGGAAAAGGTGCAAAGACATGCTACTAAGTGGCTCCCAGAACTGAAGGGCAAGAGCTACGAGGAGAGGTTAGAAGCATTAAATATGCCAAAACTAGAAGACAGAAGAAAAAGAGGTGATATGATCACTACGTACAAAATAGTAACAGGAATTGATAAAATCGACAGGGAAGACTTCCTGAGACCTGGAACTTCAAGAACAAGAGGTCATAGATTTAAACTAGCTAAACACAGATGCCGAAGAAATATAAGAAAATTCACCTTCGCAAATAGAGTGGTAGACGGTTGGAACAAGTTAAGTGAGAAGGTGGTGGAGGCCAAGACCGTCAGTAGTTTCAAAGCGTTATATGACAAAGAGTGCTGGGAAGACGGGACACCACGAGCGTAGCTCTCATCCTGTAACTACACTTAGGTAATTACACACAAAATATATAAATAAATAATATAATAAACTGTGTGTGTGTTTATTTGTGTTCCTTGAGCATGAAAAGAATAAAAAATAAATTTAATTGTACTTACCAATGACGTAAATGAGCCAAGAAGTTGGGCGATGACATCACAGCAACATGTTCACTCAAGCAAGGTGCATCCACGAGACATCGTGTGTGGCATTCAAACTACACGAGTTGTCACAAATTTATTTTCGCGACATTGTTTACAGTATCTATGGCGTATTTTACAACCAAATTTTTTCACTGATACTGTTCAATATATTGTCACTTGATGTTGTAATATAATACAACTGTCGTAAATTCAATACACTCTCACATATTAGTGTCACAAGTATATACACAAAAATATTTTTTGAATTATTTTCAATATATACACTCACTCAATATGTACATTTATAAGTCCTGGAGAGTGTGATACTCGTCGAAACACTTGACATAGCTTAAAGGAACGGCACACGCTGGGCACCACGTTAAGACCAATTTTCATTTCTGTGGCCTCTTTTGTGTGGTGTTACACACAATGCACTTACACTCCCTACTGCATGCTTTCCAGTTGGTGGTAAATTCCTTACATTGTGTGTCTGAAAGACCTCCCTGAAAGCGAGCCTGGGTGTGGGAGCATGGTGCAGTATTGGGTTCACAATGGGCCTTTGTATGCTAGGAAATGGTTTCTTGAGGTTATCTTGAGATGATTTTGGGGCTTTAGTGTCCCCGCGGCCCGGTCCTCGACCAGGCCTCCACCCCCAGGAAGCAGCCCGTGACAGCTGACTAACACCCAGGTACCTATTTTACTGCTAGGTAACAGGGGCATAGGGTGAAAGAAACTATGCCCATTGTTTCTCGCCGGCGCCCGGGATTGAACCCGGGACCACAGGATCACAAGTCCAGTGTGCTGTCCGCTCGGCGGACCGGCTCCCCGGTTTGCCGCTCCGACCAGTTTGCCAAACTTTTCTAGTAATTGTCACTACAGTAAAACTGAACACATGGAAATTTCGTTTACCACCTGTTTTCACAAAATACATGTTATAACTGTTCAGCATTGCTTACATCAACAAGGTGGAAAAACTTCATCTTGGTCCACTTCACTGTCTTCCGCACACACACTACTGCCCCCTCCATCATATCGCATTTGTCCACTAAATACGTGTTGATATTGTAGTCCATAACACAATCTAGGTTATATATTCTTTATCTGGTGATTTTGTTCACCTTGCCACTGTCCACGATTGTACCAGTGTAACTTCACTGGTACAACATGTTCACTTCACGCCTGTCTTTTCACCGTACTGAAAGCATTCCACCAGTTTTCCTTAGTTGGCGATCATCTACCTCAATAGCATTGTGAAACACTGGCATTTCCCTTCGTTTTGCCTTTACTGTGCCACACACTCCAGTTCTATTATTAAGCAAGAACATAGCATGGAACTTGTTTAATAGTTATCTATGTATGATATGTGGCTCTTGTTCAGCCATGGTGCCATCACTATCTTCACCACTACCTGAGAAGCCATGTTTGTCATTACCAAGAATGTCTACATTTGTACCCAAATACACTATCATATGTAACACAATTCCTGTTTCACACTCACAGAGTACAAAGAATTTCAATCCAAATCTGTGGCATTTGGAGGAAATATACTGCTTTAAGGCAGCACATCCTTTGAAAAGCACAAGGGATTCATCAATCACCAGCTTCTGAGCTGGTACGTAGAAATCTGTGAACTTTCCAACAAGTTTATTCAGAACGTGCCCCACTCTCCAAAGCCTATCATCCTGTGTCTCATCTTCATTACTTGCAAAATAAAGACACCTGAGGATTATCACAAATCTGTCTCGAGGCATATATTTCCCGAACAATGGTGTTGGAACACCCTGGTCTTTGCCCCAATAATGGTTGATTACGTGTTTGACACACCGTTTCATCAACATACACAGTGCCCAAAACATGTACAGGGGTACCTCGGTTTAAGAGTTTAATCCGTTCCTGGAGACGGCTCGTAACCCGAAGCTAATTTCCCCATCAGAAATAATGGGAAATGAATTAATCCATTCCTGACTACCCAAAAACCTCATTTCAAACTAAATTTTATACCTAATTCATCGAAATCTACACTACAAAACTAGGTTAGTTATTACTTACCCTTGCTGATGACAGCTGTTGGCATATGGAAGATGGTGAGGAGGGGGGGAGGAGGAGAGATGTTACTGTTTAGAAGGGGAGTCCCCTTCAGACAATGAGGACTTCTCTGGTGTGCACTCTCTGGCACGTTTTGCCTACATACCACTAGGACCTGCTTGTGGCTCACTGCTTGCTTGCCTTAATAAGAATCTGTCTAAAGACACTTGTTTTTCCCTACATTTTAACACTTGTCTGTAGTAAGACATCATATTGTCATTTAAAAGGTCAGTGCAACAGCCTGCTACAGCTTTATCTGGGTGAGTTTTCCAACAAAACTTTGCAGTTCTTCCCATACTTCACACATTTTCTGAATGAAGTAGGGACATTCTCTACTGTCTCTACTCATAACTATTTTCTTAGGTTGAACTTTACTACTGGCTTTCTTGGGACCCATTGCAAGATATATAATAACTTTTATTTTCAAATGGTCAAATATCCAACAAAACACTGTAAATCCTGGTGAAGAATTGAGGCGGGATAGTCACTGGGTGCAAGACACTGGTAAACTGAGCGGCGATCGCCATGCCACCACGCGCTAGTCGGCCCGTATGGGTATCAACACCCTTGTATCCTGAGGCAACCCTCATATCCCAATACAAATTTTCCGAGCAAATCCTTCTCGTAACCTGAAAACTCGTAACCAGGGGCGCTCATAAGCCGAGGTACCACTGTACATTTCACCTACAGTTGTATATTTCCAACACTGTAATTGTGAAAAATCTGATAACTCCTCACTCACCAATGAGATCAGCCACATATTTGTTCGTTTCCTGAACAATATGTTTCATGAGCGGCTCATCTTAAAGCCGCTCATCAAAATATATGGTAAAGAAGTCCATTTCACACATTTCATCAACATTATCAGGGAAAAGGTCTGTAATCCCAACATCTGTAATGTCAAAGTCGGAGTTTCTGGAACAAAATCTTTCCCATCACTCCACACAAATACACCTGCTGTCTTCCGAGCGGCACCACGGTGAGGAATCCGTAGACCAGGAGCTGAAGCCCATTTGCGCACATTAGGGGCTGGAAGGGACGTTGAGGGTAAAATTACTTGAAGATGGGGCCTTTGTTCATCATTATCTCCATGTGGTGCCATGCGGTGGCTCTTGGCTGGGCGAGATGCTGCTGATACAACAAAACTTTGCTTGGTAACACCACTGGCACTAGCTACAGGTGTGGTAAAACTTTTCTCTGACTCTAAATCACTAAAATCAGAAAATGAGTCACCTTCTTCAGACTTGTCACCCAAAACATCATGATGTTGCACAGTAACACATGAACTATATGGTTCCTAGCCTTTTGAGTAATTTTGCCACTTCATCTTGAAACACCTCTATGTACTCTAGACTTGGCATTGTGGCTGGTTCTCTGAAAACTTCATTTTGCACAAACACACTTTGGAACTTTTCATTTAGTATTTTGCACATTTCTCTTTCATTTTCTGTGAATCGGTTCCCCATTCTCAACCTCTTGATTTTTATCCTTCACACGCAGCTTGCTTTCAATGAATTTGTAAAAAAAATCCTGGATCTGTTTTACAAGTGTCCGCTACCTTTTTCTCAAAGTTTTCTGCCTCCCTCCTCACTGCTTTGTATTTGTTTCTTGCTTGTTTGTAATGCTGATATGTTTGAGGGTTAGGTCTCTTTCTATATTGTAACCATTTTCTTGTCTTTTCCTCTCTGGCCTTCTCTTAATTTCTGTTGAACCAATCCTGTTTTCCGGCTCTACACATCTGTTATGGTATATACTGTATTCTTTTTCTGTGGAGAGCCCCTTTGGCTTCCCAGAGTTATACCAGGCTGATGTGTATATATTAGACTGTGGCAACAGTCAATCGAAGGAGTTCTAGGCCTACCGGGGACCAGAGCCAGAACCTGGCCCCCTGAAGAGAGGCACGAGGAGCAATGGCCTAAAGACACCCCCATGTAATTTTAAGCAGTCTTTGTCTGCCAGGTCAGGCACCCAGAAAGGTAGGAATTCCAAAACAAACTACTACTGATTAATTAATTGCAAACTGAAAGCCAAACTAACAACAGAACTCTCCAATCAAAACCAAGGAAACCAGTATGTCACCACAAACGCCATGCATCCGTCTGCGCATCCCCCCCATCCTCGGGAGAGGGACCTCAAGGAGAGGGGGGTCGCGCTGGCAACTCAACCCAGTTCACAGGCTGTTGGAGGGCGAACGGTCGATCGACTCTGGCTCTATCTTTTGAGCAGTGCTCCAGTGCGGTGGTGGTGTTCATTTTTGGTAACGTGCGAGCCAGGAGTAATACAAGAGTACTGGGGCTGCATGTACCTAGGGCCGCCTTCCCTAGGTGCCCTGTAAGTACTGCTCTTGCGGCTTCAGGGTTATCTTCACTGAGCCTTTCGGGAACTACCTCCGCATGGATCTGTTGCTGCTCGGTTATTGCCCGCCCTTGGGGTTTCTGCGGGGGTGGTTCTTGCTCCTGTTTTTCCTTAGGTATGAGGTAGTTTTGTCGCTGGCAGGGGCACGAGGTACTGTACAGCTGTCTGATATACGCATAGCGACCTGTTCTGTTCACCTGGAGACGTTGTGCTTTTGCGGTTTTTTTTTTTTTATTTTGTTTTCCCTGGCGGGGGTCTGCCAGGTATGGCGGTAGGACCACTTGTATGTTTTTGGTGCCCTTCCACTAGGTCCCTGTGCTTGTACACGTTGCAGGAGTTCAGCTTTTAATTGGTTTGCTTGGTAGCTCTGGGATAACCGGTTAGACTCGCCCTATTTGCTCGTGCCTGGTCCCATGATTCGTGGGCATTTTGGGTCGTTTCCTCCGGCCTGCGGTGGCGTTGGGTCGCTCCTCCTCCTCCTTCAGGGGACACGGGGCTGGTAGGGCAGGCCTCTTCTCCTGTGCTCTGTCAGGTCATCCGGGAGTGGGTTTGCTTGGGTGTGGTCGAAACGACAACATCCCTCAGGAGGGTTTCCCGCCTGTTTTCAGTTCCGAAACGGGACAGTGCAGATCTGCGATTCATACTGGACTTGTCTCGTCTGAATCCCTGAGTCTTTTGCCCCTCTTTTCGGATGACCACTCTGTCTCAGGTCCGGCTGCTTTTGGCGCCGGGTGCCTGATTGGTGTGGGCTCCCAGCCAGTCCGCGTGTCTGCTCGACAGGGATTTGGTTCTTTCCCAGCTCGCCGGGTTCAGGTTCTTAGTGAACTGGAGGAAATCCCATTTGGTTCCCTCTCGGGTGCAGACTTGGCTGGGTCTTGGGTGGGACTCTCGGGCTGCTTCTTTGTCTCTCCCTCTTGCGACGCTGTTACAGCTGCAGTCCCACCACCGGCTGTTTTTGGAGGGCACCCGGGTCACACGTCGGTTGTTCGAGCACCTGTGCGGGAGCCTGAACTTCGCTGTGATGGTCTACCCATCGGGTCAGATCTGGCTTCAGCGGATGTTCTGGTTTCTGGGGGTCGTCTCTTCCACCGCGCTCGCGATTGATGTGCTTGATGGGCTTGATCGGTTCGGATCCCGGGAGCCTTGTGTTGGCTGCTGCGTCACCGGCTTCCTCTGCGGGTTTTTCGGTGTTCTGTGCTGTGGCGCCTCCCCAAGCCCTGGGTCGATGTGTTCATGGATGCCTCGTCTCTTAGCTGGGGTTTTGTGACAAGTGCTCACCAGGCTGGCCAGGGTTGGTGGGGTCCGTCCTTCCGTCAAGCTCACAGCACGGCGCGGGAGTTTGTGGTGGTGTGGCATTCGCTTCAAAGGATTCGGGTCGCTCGAGGAGCAACGATCCGGCTCCTTTCGGACTGCTCCCCGGTGGTTCATTGCTTGAACCGCAGGGGTTCGATGCGGTCCTTGGTTCTTTGGGGCTGGTTGCTTCGGGTGACTCGTCTGCTGAGTTCTCGGGGTTTGGCTCTTCTGGCGGTTCATTTTAAAGGGGTGTCAAACATCCTGGTGGACGGCCTATCTCTGTTCATTCCCCTTTCCACGGAATGGACGGTCGACGCCGACTCATTCAGTTGGCTCTGCCAGAGTAAGTCCCTTTTTTCATTTTCTTTGGTTAGGTAGCTCTGGGGAGCCGAAGGGGCTCTCCACAGAAAACCAGCGTTGAATGTAATGAAACGCCATTTTCTGGGTGAGACCCGGAGGCTCCCCAGCATCCCTCCCTCCCCACGGTCGGCGTTTTTTTTCGTGTTTTGATACTCGGCCTCTGAACTAGGGAGAGTTGCCGGCGCGGAGGTCTGGGACCCCTTCGTTCCCCCTCCCGGAGAGGGGGGGGGGGTGTTGCGCAGACGGATGCGCATCGTTTGTGGTGACATCACACTTGTTTCCTTGGTTTTGATTGGAGAGTTCTGTTCCTAGTTCAGCTTTCGGTTTGCAATTAAATAATCAGTAGTAGTTTGTTTTGGAATTCCTACCTTTCTGGGTGCCTGACCCTGTAGATGGCAGACAAAGACTGCTTCCAATTACACGG
Source organism: Procambarus clarkii (assembly GCF_040958095.1). Classification (NCBI taxonomy): domain Eukaryota; kingdom Metazoa; phylum Arthropoda; class Malacostraca; order Decapoda; family Cambaridae; genus Procambarus; species Procambarus clarkii. The sequence goes on along the minus strand of NC_091203.1, from coordinate 19,259,954 downwards.
GGGTGTCTTTAGGCCATTGCTCCTCGTGCCTCTCTTGAGGGGGGCCAGATTCTGGCTCTGGTCCCCGGTAGGCCTAGAACTCCTTCGATTGACTGTTTCCACGGTCTAATATATATTCATCAGCCCTGTATAGCTCCTGGGAGTCTCCGGGTCTCGCCCAGAAAATGGCGCTTCATTACATTCAACGCTGGTTTTTTGTGCCTTTGTGTCTTTTTCTGGGGGGAGCCCCGTCGGCTCCCCAGAGCTTTACCGGCTGATATGCTAATGTCAGACTTTGGCATCAGTCATGTGTATGGAGTTCTAGGGCCTACCGGGGACCACGAGCCAGAACCTGGCCCCCTCTGAGAGGCAAGGGGAGCAATGGCCTATAGAAACCCCCGTGTGGTTGGAAGCATTCTATGTCTGCCATCGACCGGGTCAAGCATCCAGAAAGGTAAGCATTCCAAAACAAACCCCTATTCTGGTGAAAATTGCTACCTAAAGCCGAACTAGTGGATAGAACTCTTCAACAAAAAACAAGGAAACTAGCATGACGTCATACGTCACCGCGCCGCTGTCTGCGCAGCTCCCCCCTCCCCGGGAGGGGGAAGGGGGAGCCCCAGACCTCCCACGCCGGCTATCCACCCATCAGTTCTTCGGCTGATGCTATAGGCAATGGTTATGTGCTCCGGCTCCAGTGGTTGTTTCAGCACTGTACCTAGAGTGTGGTGTCTGTTTTCTAGGTGGTGCGTGAGCCGGGAGTGATTCTCCAGTACTCGGGCTGCATGCGCCTAGGGTTCCCTTCCCTAGGTGCCCTGTAAGTACTGCCCTTGGAGCTTGGGGCCACCTTCCACAAGTTCCTTGGGTCCTGCCCCTGCTTGGCCGTTTACTGCTTGGTTTTCGGCCGCTCTTTGTGTGCTCGGGTGTTCTGTCTCCCTTGTTCGCCTTAGAGTAAGGGGCAGTTTTTGCACTGGTGGGGCGCAGGGTACTGTGCAGCTTGTCTTTACCAATCATAGCGGCCGGCTCTGTTCCGCTTGGGTACGCTGTCCTCTTGCGGGGTTTTCTTTTTGTTTATCTACCTGGTGGGGAGGGGTCTGCCTTCGTTCTTGCCCCTTGTGTCCCTTGTGTTCTGAGTATTTTCTGGTGGTACCCCCTGCTAGGCCCCGTGAGTGTACACGTCCCGGGGGTTCAGCTCTTAGAAAGTTGTTTGGTAGCTTTGGGTGCCGGTTAGCAGTACCCTGCCTGGGATTACCTGAGCGCAAGTCCTCTTATAGTAAACGCTCGGGACCCTGGGAAACCCCTGGGGGCGCGCAAGTCCGATGGATGTGACCCCAGAGTCCCCCCCTCGCTTCCAGCGAGTTTGAGGGTTGCTCTCACCCTTTGTCTCTGGGTGACTCTCTGTTTTGCCTCTGTCTGCTGCCTGTGGGGTCGGTGACACCTTCGACCCGGAGTCCTGCGAGTTTGGTTGCTCGTTGTGGCTCGGTTACCCAGTTGTGCTAACAAAGCGGGTGCGGGCAGCAGGGGCGTTGCACTTGAGCCTTGGTGGTGGCAACGTTCTCGTGGTTTCCTCCCCGGGAGCCCCGGGGCTGCCCCGTTGTAGTTCGTTTTGGGACTTGGGGGTGTTGGTTGCTTCGGTTCCATCCACGCCCCCTTGTCTTTCCCCTGGTTCACCCTTCCTGCCTGCATCCGGTTCCTTACTGTCTGTAGGTTCGGGGCGGGGTTTTTGATGGTGTTGAGACTCGGGCAGTCTCGGGGAATTCCCCTTCCGGGGTAGTGACGGGGGCATTTGAGCCTGTTCCTCCAGCCGTGTTGTACGAGTCTGCCAGTGGGCTCCCTTCCTTAGTGTTTTCACGGCTGCCCCGGTTTTCTGGTACGGCCGGGGCTTTGGGGGAACGGCTCAGCCCCGGGGCCTGTCGTGTAGGTTACCGGGGCTGGGGAGGGGCTGACTTGGTGGCCTTGGCCCCGTTGGACCCCGTGGGTTTTTTTTATCCCCCTCTAGGCGGGGCTTGTGGTTACGCGGAGTGGGGTCTTTCCTCCCCACTCGCCGTACGTGTTGTTGGGCGTCGGCCCCTCCCCGGGCTCGGTTCCTTGGCCTTTGAGTTGGTTGGTTCCGTCCTGTGGGTGGATGTTTCCTCCCACCCCTTTTTGGGACGGTGTTTTCGTCATGTTTCCCCGTTCGATAGGGTTCTGCGTGACTTCTGATCTCGGGTGCGCCTGCGCCTTCGTGTGCCTTCGGGACTAGTGTTGGCTTCTGTGTTCTCGAGGGTACGGGAAGATTTTTCGCTACTTCCCGCATTATTGGAACGTCTGTCGGCTCCTCGTCCTTGTCGCCCTGTTGGGCTACTTGTCGCCCTGTTGGGCTACTTGTCGCCCGGTTGGGCTACTTGTCGCCCGGTTGGGCTACTTGTCGCCCGGTTGGGCTACTTGTCGCCCGGTTGGGCTACTTGTCGCCCGGTTGGACTACTTGTCGCCCGGTTGGGCTACTTGTCGCCCGGTTGGGTTCCTTTTTGGGCTCTTTGCTTCTTTGGCCGGTTTTATTGTTCCTGCTTCCTCTTTTGGCTACTTTTCTCGTGCAGTGGTCCTGGCTGGCGCCTTCCCGCTGGGAGGGTGTGCGGTTCGGCCAGCGTGTTATGCGCATGCGCCGTGGAGTTTGTTTTGGTCTGGGCGGTGTTTCAGTGCTGGTGTTTTGCACCCTTTTTGCTACAGTGCTTCGCCTCTCGTTCTTCTCCCTGGCTGCGGTATGTGCCCCTTCGCGCCGGGGGTGTCCTGGTTCCCAGTTGTGGGGAGGACACCGCGGTTTTCCCTGTGTCATGGGTGTAGACGCCTCCTTCGCCTCTCCCTGCTCTCCTGCGGGTCCGGCAGGGTCCGGCTCTGGCGTTTTCACCTGGCGGTGCTCCCAGGTTCTTCTGGGCACGGTTGCTTCGTGTCAAGTTCGTGCCACCATTCGCCAGGTGTGTTTCTGCGGTCAGGCGTCTTTTGGCTGGGCGCTGGATGCGGTGTTGTTTATATACTTGTCTTTATTTGGGTATATTTTTGTACGACTGAGACCGTTCGCACACCAGTGACTGTCCCTTTTTTCAACCCTTCCTGTCCCCCTCATATGCATGTCCAACCCATGCTGGAGTCATTTAGGGGACCCTCCCTTTTTAATGTTGTGAGGTGTGAGGGTTGTAGGGTTGGTTCTGTACTCACCTGGTAAGGCTCCTGGCTGTGCTTGCAGGATTTGAGCTCTGGCTCTTGGGTCCCACCTATCTGGTAGAACTTGCGGGATAGTACCAGTGGAGTGCAGTGGTGCTGTTGGCACATTTGGGGAACACTGTATTACCATCAGAGGTCTGTGCTTGTTACACGACCTACTTGCGAGCATAAGCTTTCTTGCTGGTTCATCTGTGGACTTCCAGGGCGCACTAGCCTGTTTTTGTATGGCGGTTCCGGCCTGTCCTGGTTGTGGGGGTATGTGGGCCGGTGGACTGCTTCTAGCAGCTGCCTGGTGGGCCACCCTCTGGCCGGTCTAGCCTGGCCTTGGGCCGGGCTTGAGGTGTGAAAGAGCTCCCAGTACCTCATCCAGCAGGTATCGAGTGGGGTTTCTCCGCCGTCGGTCGCCTGGTGCAGGTTTCTGGGCCTGCAGGGTTTTGTCGTGTCTCCGTTGGCCCTGTCTGGGGTCTGCCTGCTCCGTTCTCTGCCTTTGCAGAAGGGAGTTGCTATTTACATGTTGCATGTTGCAGTGGTGCCTGTTGCTGCGGCTGCATGTGTGCATTGGTACCGTGTTTCACGGTGGCGTGTCCTTGTTCCTGTGTCCGGTTGTGGAGTGGCACTTTGCTGCCGTTTTGTGCCTGGGGATTGCGTGGGTTTTTTTCTGTCCCTGCCTGATTGTCCACCCCTGGTTGTTCTCCTGGGGTTTTTGTGCTTCTGCTCTTTCTTCCTGCCTCCTCTGCAGCAGGGATATTCTGCGTGTGTTCTTAGGCGTTGGTCAGCCTGTATCCTGTGATGTGCTTCTTTGTCTCGGTCTATTGCAGTTGTTCGTACCCCTTGGTTCGGGTACTGTTCTGGCGGTGACCCTTCCGCCTTCTTTGGTTTCCTAGCTTGCCCCTGCCGGTTTTTTTTTTTTTTGGGGGGGGGGTCTTGCGATGTCTCGCGTCGGACCCGTCGTTTCTGAACTCCTGGCGGGCTTGCGTGCTTTGGGGAGTTTTTTTGTTCGGCAGACGTTCCTTCTCCTTGTACCGCCTGGGTTTCGGTGGTCGCGCCCGAGATCTTCCCGCGGCTCCGCCTTTTTCCTGGGCTCGGAGGGACCTTGTCGGGGCTGCTTATGTTTTGCCTCGCGGTCTCGCCTCCGGTTGGTGGTCGGGTGGCTTCGTGGTAGGTGTCCCACCTGCGTGCTTCTCTTGGCGGCAGTATGGGGTATTTTGGCGGTCCTTCCTTTTCCTGTCCCTTCTTAGGTGGTTACTCTTGTTGGCTTGGTTTACTCTCGGCTTGGTTTTCTGGTGGGGGTTGGGGGCCGTCGTCTTGCCACATACTGTCGCCTCTTTTCGTGCGGCGCGGGCGGAGCCGCTTCAGCTTGCTTTCGGTCTTGGTGTTGCTTTTGCACCGTTAGTCAGCTGTCTTGTGCGTCGTTTCACCTCCGGCCTGTTCGTGCACCGCTTGCACCATCCTGGTCTCTGGTCAGCGTGCTCTGTCTTCTACTCGGTTGGTAGTGCCCCTTCGGTTTTAGCGTTTTGGTTGTTTGGTGGCAGCAGTCTCCATCTTTTCTGGCGCGGGGTGGGGCTGCTGCCTTCTGGAGGGGTCCAGGGTTTGTTGGTGCTTCATTGGTCGGGCCGGGTGTGTGTCGTTTTTGTGTTCAGTGGCGGCCCTCCGCTGTTGTTTGCGTGCCACGGCGTTTGGGTCCGGAGTGCGTTTTGCGTTGATCCGGTTCTGTTCTTCCCGGTTCGCGGGTGATAGTGTCCCGGGTGGTCAGCCGTGTTCTTGCGGCTACGCTGCCTGTGTTCTTCCCTCATGCCTGTGGCGTTCGTGGCTTCGCTGCTCTCGCTGCCGTCTGGGCGACGTGGCCTTGCTGCTCGTGGTTCTCGTGTTGTTCCCGGTATTTTCGGGGCTGTGGCGCCTTGGGTTGGCGTTTGCTGCCGGTTGTCTCGCCTCCTTGGGGGGTGCGTGGTGTCCGCCTCCTGGTTCTGTCCCTTTGACCTTCCTCTGTGGGTAGTTAGCTCCGGGGAGCCGACAGGGCTCCCTTCAGAAAACCAGCGTTGAATGTAATGAAACGCCATTTTCTGGGTGAGACCCGGAGGCTCCCCGGCAACCCTCCCTCCCTCCGGTCGGCGTTTTTCGCGTGTTTTGACATCCAGCCTCAGAACTGATGGGTGGATAGCCGGCGTGGGAGGTCTGGGGCTCCCCCTTCCCCCTCCCGGGGAGGGGGGAGCTGCGCAGACAGCGGCGCGGTGACGTATGACGTCATGCTAGTTTCCTTGTTTTTTGTTGAAGAGTTCTATCCACTAGTTCGGCTTTAGGTAGCAATTTTCACCAGAATAGGGGTTTGTTTTGGAATGCTTACCTTTCTGGATGCTTGACCCGGTCGATGGCAGACATAGAATGCTTCCAACCACACGGGGGTTTCTATAGGCCATTGCTCCCCTTGCCTCTCAGAGGGGGCCAGGTTCTGGCTCGTGGTCCCCGGTAGGCCCTAGAACTCCATACACATGACTGATGCCAAAGTCTGACATTAGCATATCAGCCGGTAAAGCTCTGGGGAGCCTCCGGGTCTCACCCAGAAAATAGCATTTCATTACATTCAACGCTGGTATTTTTGTCATATTTAACACTTTCGCACCCCTTTCGATGGTAAAAAAAAAAGCGGTATGTGCGCGGTTCGTTTTTGCTGCGTAAGCGTAAAAACAAAAATGTGTATACTCTTTTTACTTTCCTTACCTTAGTTCTCGAGCTACGCATTTCATTTTGGTACCAACGTGTTCGCAATAAAATTCTCTAGAAGAACATCAGTAAAAAAAAGTCACGAAACGTATAGGGATACCAGCACCAAATAAATAACTACGAAGATGACTCGCCGTGAGCGCCCAACAGCAACAAAATGTTTTTACTCTTGGGATTGTTATCACCTCCACACTTGTCCTACAGCGTTAATTTTGGTATCAATGGACTCGCAATGAAATTCCCAACACGGTGATATGAATATAAGCGTAGAATAATAGTCGCGGCCCGCCCGCAAGAGTGTGGGAAGTGGTGAAATTGTTACCCGGTATCGGTGACGGGACGACGCACGGCGCTTTGAAAGTTTATACTTATTTCACTCTCATGACATTAATTTTCTATGTACGTCATTCATTTTTGTGTCAATGTGTTCGCAATAGAATGTTCTATGAGCCCATAGGTAAAAAAGATCAACAAAGCGTAAGATAGAATAGCGCCAAATATAAAACAACGCTGGAACATATCAGTGAGTGTCAAACACACACGAAATGTTTTTACTTTTGTTATGTTTGTCAAGTTTATACTTGTTGCACACAGTTATTTTTGGTTGTATATTGATTGGAATAAAATTCCCTAAACAGACATATGCATATAATACATGATATGGGGGAAGCATTACCAGTATAAACGGCTAAAGTCACCCACCTGCAACCCGTTTGGGACATAATACCATTTGATCGAAGTGGTCCACACCTTTCATGAACTTATTGTACCATGCAGCCTAGTGGTGAGAAAGAGAGCCTCATGGCGCGCAGTTTGAAACAAACCCAAAGTAAATCGGATAAAAATTGAATTTTATACAAATATTTTAAAAGAGGACATAACTTTATGTCCACTATGTGGTAGCGTTAGGCGAAATAGGACTCCTCGGTGAGTCCGGTTAGTGCGAAAGTGTTAACACTTTCGCGCTAACCGGACTAATATTCTTAATTCTAACCGGATTAATATTCTTAATATCTCTTTTCTCAATGTCCTGCCCAGGGTATGTATAACTACATTTAAAATTAATATTAATAATAAAAGTATTTTAAATGTAATGGTATTTATCATCTATAAAGTGTAAAATAGTGATATTACTTTTATTGTATATTGCCCACCTCTGCCTTGTTATATGGTTGCAGCAATTTTATCAGTCAATTTATGTGCAATTTATATATATTAAGATGTTTCATATAATTACACTGATCAAGCAGAGACCATAGCAATGTGTCTTGCTGATTCCTAAAATGAATGGGAAGGAATTTGGGCTTACGGTCTTTCTTTCCATCAAAAGCAAAGGACCATTGGTCTTATCTTGAATAAATAGGAATCACGGTAATGATGATGGATTAAAGAAGTTTAGCAACATGCATTATTTAAATACCAGTACATGCAACATTTATATGATTGGGAGTTAGAAAATTGACTACAAAGCATCACACAGTCAAGTTTAATATATTTACTGCTAGTATTGTGACCAAACTTAAGTCATAAGCTTGCAAATCATTCTGTAAGATGAAAGCAAGCTTACAACCTGTAATACATATTTACAAGTTGTCTCTCTCTCACACGCTCCCCTTCTCAGCAGAGGGAGAGGAAGTAGTTGATGCTGCTGCTGCAGGTTAGTTGTTCAAACTCTATTCTCTGCATAACATCTTGCTTCTTGTCCATCTGCTGCACATATGAACATGAACATCAACATTTTATTTAGACAGAAATATATACATGCATATATATAGGCAAATAGTTGAATTCATGGGCGGTAGGTAGGTATGCTACCTAAAGTCACAAATACACAGAGCATTTCCGGCATATTGCTCTGTGAATCGTGTTAACCTCTAAAGTGCCTTTTATTACTTGTGCAAATTTTGTTTTTGTGCTATATGTTATATCTTTTAATGAAGTCCAGGAACTGTGTAGCGTGGCAATTTCTGCCCGATTGTTTTGTATTTTAGATGATGTTTGATAACTAATTTATAATTTTTGGTTTTTAATTTTATAACTTCTGTATAAAATTATAGAACTGAATTCAGTTTTGAGTTTTGTTCTAATCTTTGATTAATAAATGTTTATTTCATATATTTGAGTTAAGTACAGTATGTTAATGACTGCTTAGAAAAATAGTTGCAACTGTTTTCATGATGGGAAGATGACCCAAAGATCTAAGAGGGAAAATGTTTAGTGTTCAGGGGGGTATATGAGGGAGCTGGTGGAGGCATGAGGTGTTTAGTAGTGTGTGAGGGAGTATAAGGGGACTGGAGGAGGCATGAGGTGTTGAGTAGTGTGTGAGGGAGCTGGAGGAGGCATAAGGTGTTGAGTGTGAGGGAGTATATGAGGGAACTGAAGGAGGCATGAGGTGTTGAGTTGTGTGTGAGGGAGCTGGAGGAGGCATAAGGTGTTGAGTGTGAGGGAGTATATGAGGGAACTGAAGGAGGCATGAGGTGTTGAGTTGTGTGTGAGGGAGTATATGAGGGGACTGGAGGAAGCATGAGGAGAACATGAAGGACCTTGATGGGCCATTGGGGCATCGTTGCTTCAGCTAAGGAATCTTCGTGTTCTCTGTCTGGTTGCAGCAGCGTGCTGATATCTGCCTGCCACCATAGGCACTCGTGTGGATGCTTCAGATGCTATTCTGGTGTTCTTGGTCCCTTGTTCCAGGGGGCCCGGTTGTCCCAGAAGAGGTCATAGGGTGGTCAAGTTTAGCCAGCCTGCTGCTTACTCATCAACTCATGACATCTGCCATCGTTCCTAATGTGCCTTTGATAGATATTCAGTCTTGTGGATTTTGGTAATCTAATGGGGTTTTGGCATCTTGGTAGATGGTCAGTGTCTCTAGGGAGCTCAGGGCATGTTTTCTTCAGAGAAATATAAAGGTCACTGCCTCAGAAATATACTGTTGCATGAAATGAAATGCCTCTTTTTGTTCTTGTGTATCTCACCATTCCCCGTCCTTCCCTTCTTCCCATAGTGGTTGGGGGAAGTGGGTTCTAGTGGGTTTTGATATGGTGATCTTGTTTTTCCAATCCTCTGGGCCTCCTCTGTGTGGGCGTGATCATGGCCGCTGGTAGGCACTCCTGAGTCACTAGAACCTGGTGTGGTTTCTAGGCACAGAATGTTGCAGGTGGGTAGCTCAAGGAGATACAAAGGGATCCACCAGACAGTGGTATTCCATTCAACATTGGATGCATTTATAAACTATAATGCTACTACTAGTGAAAGGTGATTGAGAAAAATCTACTTCTTCACAGACATGGTGGATGGCCATTTTGAATACCATCTGGCCAGCTTGGGTCCAGGTTGCCTGGGGGGCCTTCCACCTTGTTACTCCGAGTCTTTGGTACTCTTTTTTTTTTTTCTCCTTTTTTATTCAGCGTCTTGGTTTCTTGGCTCGGTCATCTATGCCTCTTCTCCACACTATCTTCCATTCCTTGTGGTCTAGTGACATGTTTGCTGTGACTCACTCTGGGTGGCATACAAAGTCTTTAACGTTCCGATAATGGCCTCTCCAGTTCTCGATATGTTCTCATTTGGTCGATGTCCATAGCAAACACTCCTTCCCTGCTGTGTCCCCACTGCATCTGGTGGTATCATGCCTGTCCTGGCACGTTTGCCTGAATTTGCTGGGGGCCATTTGTCATGTTTCCCTTCACTCATAATTTACAAGTTTGTTCGAGTTTCAAGTGGAGCCCCTTTGTATATTCTCTCAGGCTCTACCCATCATTTTAGATATAGTGCTCAGACACTGTCCTTGCCAGACGTGGGTTGTTCTTTCCTAGGGTGCTGTGTCAGAGATATATCTGAGTTCTGTCATTACTCGTTGGCTGGCTGCTTGGAACAACTAGTTATTTGGTTGCTCATAGGGTCCTGTTTTACAGTCGGGTTCGTTCTCGATTCACAATCAAGAATTCCAGGTTCAAATCCCAGGCAGAACATAAAGGAGTGGGTGCATTTCCTATCACCTAATGCTCCTATTCACCCAACAGTAAGTAGGTACCCATGAGTTTGTTAGCTTGTTCTGTGGTTGCGTCCAGGTGGGGGTTCAGTAATTAGATCTTGTGGGGGACCTCAATATAAGCCTAAAATGTATAAATACACCCTGGCTGCTGTCCCCCGTCTCAATGAATTGTTATTATAAATTACTGTACTATACACTGCTTTTTTGTTACCCGAGTTTTAGTGTTGCAACTGCTTGGTCTCTATGGGTTTTGTTTTATCTGGAGTGCCAGGGTTAGTCTTCTGGAGCCAGGGAGCCGGTCGGCCGAGCGGACAGCACACTGGACTTGTGATCCTGTGGTCCCGGGTTCGATCCCGGGCGCCGGCGAGAAACAGTGGGCAGAGTTTCTTTCACCCTATGCCCCTGTTACCTAGCAGTAAAATAGGTACCTGGGTGTTAGTCAGCTGTCACGGGCTGCTTCCTGGGGGTGGAGGCCTGGTCGAGGACCGGGCCGCGGGGACACTAAAGCCCCGAAATCATCTCAATATAACCTCAATATAACCTCCCTTCTATCTAATAAGGTCAGCCTTGTTGCATTTAGGGCTGCTGTCTATTGTTGGTTTCCACCCTTATAAGAAAGTTTAGCATTGCTACTAAGGGTGCTAGCACAAAAATTGTGTTTTGAGTGTTATAAAATACCGTTTACTGTGCTTCACTTATGCAGCTACTCATTTCTGTTCTTTCTGCCCTTCTTTCCCATGGAGTTTGGGGTTGGGTTTGAGGTTCAGTAGCAGGATCCTGAGTGAACTGAGCTGCTACCTGGTGGTTATCAGGAGAGTTTGGTCAGGTGTAGTTGCCTACTCCAATGTTTGTTTGTGTTTTTTAACTTTTTCATACTTTTCTTGTTGTTGTTGAAAGTTTTGAGTCACTGTTTGACTTCTTGAGCAGTTCTTAGCGGATTAATATATTGTACTAATGTCCTCCTGTCCTCGCTTTGTGGAGGCACGATATTGGTGTTGCCTTAAAATGGGTTAAAGTCTTCAAATACCTCATGTTTGGGAGCAGCCGGGGTTCATCAGTTCGATGAGCTTCAGGGAGATAGGTGACACTCGATTTAGCATTTCAGCACACACAGTAATTTATTATTTGCCTGGATTTAATAATTTTCTTTGTAACATGCACAGAAAATTATGATTCTTCAGAGATGCTTGAAAATTCCCAGGGATATCATGATGTGCTGGCTTCCTTTACTTATCATTGTGTTCAAGAGTGATGCCTCTTGTCAATTGTCAATACTCATACAATGCAGCACCACGCCTTGTTGACTTATGATACAGCTCAGTAACATACTTTTAATCTGTGCCTTATTTCCAGTTAAGAGTTGAAAGTAGTACTGTACAGAACACTTAACCTTGATAGGTTATATTTATATGCATTTTTTTTTCACAGGTGTGGTGAGCTTCACTTTTGTAAGTGAAGTGATCCGTGACAACTTGGGGACGGTTGTGAGCGTGCTGGAGTCAGTGTGGTCCATTCTCCTGGGCAACCTGAGCTTGGCTATGTCTGCGCTCACAGCCGCTGCCTCCCTCCTGCTTGGTGGTTCACTCTCGCTGCTCAATGCTCTCATCAGTGTGGTGAGTGACATTACCTACTGTATGTTAAGTTCATATTGCATTCTTTGAACTGTGTAATCCTGGGTAACACTAACTAATTTATTACTGAGCAGTGTTCTTGTATGTCTTATGAATATTTTGTAATGTTACTCCAGACAGGCTGGCTTGGTTTTGTTGCAGTCATGAAGGCATTGTTTGAGGAATGTTAGCCTTTCGTTAATGCTCTCACTGCTGGGAATTGTATCTGTGGAGCTTCACAGTAGAGAGCTGAATACATGAATGCTGTTCTCAGTTTGGTCTTGGTATGATGAATGACTAGTACTATAGAGTCCATATCAAAGAAGATATTCTTCAATGGATATGTGGATATTGTAATAATTTTCTGCCAGCTAGACCCCTTATACTGTGTGAGTGCTAAGAAAGCACAATTTATAAGGAAAATGTGTAAGAATAAATGCTGATCCAATTACAGTATATGTGGAACCATTGAAAAGAATCTGTGCTGGCAAACCTGAAAACATTGCCCACAGGCTGTACTAGCACACATGAGATCATTGCTGGCAAGGTGTACTGGCATATGTTGGATCATTGTCCATAGGCTGTACTGGTATACATGAAATCATAGCCTGCAGGCTGTACTGACAAGTATGAGAGCTTTGTCCAGGTTTATAAAATTTCCAAAGTTTGGCAATCCAGTCCTTAACTGAAAGACAGTGGTTATCATCCAGAGAACAACTGTTGCCTGTTAGCCCAATATCCAGTGTTGGATCTAATAAAACGACCTTTTTTGAATGAGCCCCAGTGGCTCCCTGTATTTATCTCACTGAGGATCACATCAGATATGAGTTTTGTCAGATATCAGATATATGAGGATCAAATGGATCACATCAGATGTATGAGTTTTGTCTGACTGGGACTCCTCCAGAAAGAGGCGTTTACCTGAGTTTTCTTGAAAGCCACTAACACTAGTGGCCTCGATGAAGACAGGAAGCCGGTGGCTTGTCGAAGGTTCCCCTATTTGCCTCGATAATCCATTCCAGTTGTACTTTAAATCCCAACAGAGTTTTGGCTTTAATGGCTTGAAGGCAGTTACATGGGTTAATAACCCTGTGGATGAAAAAGCATCTCTTGTTCCCGGTCCTACATTGTGGCTTGTTGACATGGTGGCCGAGCAGACAGCACGCTGGACACGTGATCCTGTGGTCCCGGGTTCGATCCCGGGCGCTGGCGAGAAATGATGGGCAGAGTTTCTTTCACCCTATGCCCCTGTTACCTAGCAGTAAATAGGTACCTGGGAGTTAGCCAGTTGTCACGGGCTGCTTCCTGGGATGTGTGTGTGTGTGTGTGTGTGTGTGTGTGTGTGTGTGTGGTGTGGAAAAAAAATAGTAGTACAGTGGAACCTCTATTAACGAGTGGCTCTATTAACGAGTTTTTCCAGTAACGAGCAAGCCACTCGCAGCAAATTTGTCTCTATTGACGAGCTCGCCTCTATTAACGAGTGAAACCACATGGTGCTTCCTAGTGTCTCGCGGGTTCTCGCAAATTCTCGGACGCCTCCGACGCCAGTGTTGTTGTTGTTGTATCTCACACGACAAGCATCCCTCTGGATTTATTTGAGCTTTTCTTTGGGTTTTTAGTGGTTTTGCGACTACAATTTGTAACACGATGTCTCCAAAGAAGCTGCTTGCTAAAGATAGTGTTGTCAAGAGGAAGAAAGACACAATTACTGTGGATTTAAAGAAGGAAATTATAGCAAAGCATGAGTGTGGTGTCTGTGTGATTGATCTCACAAGGAAGTATGGCAGGTCCTCATCAACAATTTACACCATTAGTAAGGGAATGAGGAGGTAAGGGAGGATGCTGCCTCTTCCACTGAGATCAGGGAAGTGTTTGGAATGTTTGAAAAGGTGAACGCATTCTTGGAAAAGCTGCCCTGATAAAGCAGTGACAACCCGATGTGTGAAAATGTTTAATTAATTTATCACTTTGTGATAACACTTTATGAAAGTGTTATCACTTTCGCAGGTATATGTCGCTTGAACGTAACACTTTTTTCTCTTGAATGCACCCAAACACCGCGCTCAAGCGTCATTTGAGCAAATATTTCTATAAAATTCAATTCTTATCCGATCGGCTTGGGGATTGTATACATGTTTGCCATGAAATTTCCATTTTCTTTAATAACCACATTGCCTATTTGAGAAAACGGCATTATATTGTATCTTCGTGGTAAGACTATTATATTGTTGACACAATGAGTGTAATCAACGTAGTTTTTTATTTGGTGCTGGTCTAATGCATCCTAGTGTGACATTTGAAATGAAATTTGGGTGAAATTCCCAAGAAGAGAGAGTCCGCCTGACTCAGAGGTGGATTCTCCTTCCACACCATAACCCCTCTCATCCTTCCCACCTCCCCATCGTCTCCCTCTAGCCAGCAACTACTCTTCATAAGGTAAAGTAAATATTAAAACACTACAACAAAACATTTATATTTACATGTGCAATATAAAAATATATTTTTTTTACATAAAAAAAAGTCATACAAGTATGGATGTTTTTGGGAGTGGAACGGATTAAATTTATTTCCTTTATTTTAAATGGGGAAATTTGTTTCCAAAGACAAGTTTTCCAGGTAACGAGCTCGGTGCCAGAACGGATTAAACTCGTTAATAGAGGTTCCACTGTAGTAGAAACAGTTGATTGACAGTTGAGAGGCGGGCCGAAAGAGCAGAGCTCAATCCCCGCAAGCACAACTAGGTGAATACAACAATAAGATGATGTCAACCAAGCATGACATCAATAAGATGTCATGCATAGTTTGCAGTGTTGTTAGTCCTGTGGCTTCAAGCATTCCTGATAGAGATGAGTTGGCTCTGGAATGACTTTTGTTGCCTGGTGTTGCAGTTTCTCCAGAGCAGCTTTTTTCCTTCTGAAGGTAAGGTCTCCATGCTTGGATATAGTAATACGAACAGGGGTGCACCAGAGATTTATACATTTGAATCACTACCTTCTTTTCCTTGAAATTGAAGGTATGCTTGATTATTCCAAGTGTTTGGTTAGATTTTTTAACTTCCGTTTCTACCTGCTGTGCAACTTTCATTGAATGGTGGATTTTGACTACAAGGTCCATTTCCTCATCAATCTGCTGTAATGTAATGTTATTAATTTGGTAGTTGTGGCGCAGGTTGTTGTGTCCCACATGTAGTGCCCCACATGTTTCATTGCATTTAATGCTGGGTTTCTGGGAGAAGCCCCCCAGTGACTCCCTGAAGCTAACTAACCACAGAGAACAAAAATAGGACTTATGAGGGAGGATGAGAGATGACATGCACTAGGTCAAAGACGAGAATTTGGGCTAGAAGACACGGCCCATTTTAACACATAACCAACTAGGACCAAGAACATTAACCATATACAGTGGTGCCTCAGTTAACGAATTTAATCCTTTCCGGCACCGAGCTCGTCATGTGAAATGCTCGTCTTGCGAAACAACAACACTTGTTGGAGGCGTCTGAGAACTAGTGGGAATGCTAGGAAGCACCACGTGGTTTTCTTGTTAACCGAGCAGAAGCTCGTCAATCGAGACAAATTTTCTGCTGGTGGCTCGCTTGTTACCTGAAATGCTCCTAGATGGGGTTGCTTGTTACCTGAGGTTCCTCTGTACTATGCCATCGGAACCCTTTTAGAACGCCAAAACCGCTGAGCCAGAATATCAGCCCAGGACATGTTGGAAAAGACTGGCCAATGCAGCATACTTGCAAACATCATGGGCACAAGGGTAGACCGCATGCTGACTGGCTAAGAGATCATGGGACCAGGAGCTGGCATAACTAGCCAGTTACACCCTACAGCTGCATCAAAGGGGCAAATTACGAAAGGGTTGGTGCATACCCTTTCGATGTGTGCATCAAAAGTTGCAACATTTAGTAGAAAAGGGATTTGCAACAGGAAGTGCAGTGGCATTGGAGTCTTGACTTTCCAAGATACTAATCTTGACCAACAGCAGGTGAGGTCCCAACCCTATCAGGCTCTCTCTGAACAGGGACAGAATCCCAAGAAAGTAACAGTTAGTCAATAGAACGACAATAGAAGGCTGCCACAGACAGAACTTGGGACATTGCATCCTCTGGAAAGAGGAGGGTCATGAAAGGGGAGGAGGACAAAAAGGAAAGGGACCACTCTGAATCTAACAGCCTGTCAACACCTAAGGGGGGGGGGGGGGGGCGCTGAGTAAAATGCCTTCTCTGCCTCCTGAAGGGGAGTACTCATCTAGTTGTGCTTGCGGGGGTTGAGCTTTGGCTCTTTGGTCCCGCCTCTCAGTCGTCAATCTACTGGTGTAGAGATTCCTGAGCTTCTCGAGCTCCATCATATCTACATTTGAAACTGTGTATGGAGTCAGCCTTCACCACATCACTTCCTAGTGATGTGGAATGTTGCAGGTACATTTATTAACTACTATGATACTGAAAAAGTTATTTCTAATATGGCTCAATTAGATACTCAGCTTCTACCTGTGTCCCCTTGTGTGTACCACCTGTGTTAAATAATCCATTCTTGTCTACCCTGTCAATTCCTCTGAAATTTTTGTATGTGGTGATCATGTCTCCCCGAGCTCTTCTGTCTTCCAGAGACGTGAGGTGCAGTTCACTCAGCCTTTCCTCGTAACTCATTCCTCTTAGTTCTGGAACTAGCCTAGTGGCATACCTCTGAACTTTTTCCAGCTTCGCCTTGTGCTTAACACTATTGCTGGCGCCACGCACGCACCGCAGACTTTGACGTCATGAGGCCAATGGTGCGAGCGAGCCTGCTGTGATGCTTAAATGTGTATACTCGTTTCAGTTTTCTCACCTTAATTCATGTGCTACGTCGTTCGTTTTGGTATCATTGTGTTTGCAATTAAATTCCCTGCAGATGTATATGCATATAATGTTCAAAAGCCTGGCGAGACTCCCTGCAGCAAAGCCTAAAGTTACCTGTGAACGAGCACCAATTTGCACACCGCAACCTAATGTGTATACTCGTTCAGTGTGATAACATCAATTTTCATGTTACATCGCTTGTTTTGGTATCAAATTGTTAGCAAAATATAGGCGCGCATTTTTAAACTAGTCCCATAATAATAGAGCAATAACTGGAATTTTAACAAATATTTTAATTTTGGGCGCTCATCATCAAAATTACTTATATATTTCCAATGATCTGACGTAAAATTTCATGTTACAGTGGTACCTCGGTTTAACACTTTCGCGCTCTTGGCGCTCAAAAAAAAAACAATACCCCAGATGCTTTCGGCACTTCGCGCGCCTACGCGGTAAGACCGAAAAGTGTACACTCTTTTGACTGTCCTGACAATAATTGAAGGCGCACGTATTTAAATTTGGTATCACTGTCTTCGCAATGAAATTGTCTATAAGAGCATACCTATAAAATGCCGCCCAAGCATAAGGAGTATCAACACCAAATAAAAAACTATGCAGATCACTCGCCGAGAGCGCCAAACAGCAACAAAATGTTTCCACTCTCTTAATGGTTGCGAAACCTACAGTTGTCCTACATCGCTAATTTTGGTATCATTGGAATCGCAATAAAATTCTCTACACGGACATATGCATATGAATGTTTAATATAGGTAATTGCCCACCCGCAAGAGTGTGTGAAGTGGAGAGTAGTTAGCCGCGAGCGCACTGGCGAAAACACGGGGGGGAAATCATGCTTGGAAAGTTTATACGTTTCCTGACCCTACTTTTCTATGTACGTATTTCTTTTTTATACCAATGTGTTCGCAATAAAATTTTCTATAAGATGAACTGTATAACATTTGTACAAAGCATGTGTAAGAGAAGCGCCAAATATAGAACCACGTCGCTCAGTATGCGTTCGCGGCAGAAACGAACGCATTGTTTTCGTTCGTTTGATGTCATGTTTATACTTGTTGAAACATTTTATAATTTGTATGACAGTGATCGCAGTAAAATTCCCTACACAGACATATACATAACACATACAAATATTTCCCACGTGTTGGATATATCAACGGCTAAAGGGAACCCACTGCCACACGCTCGCCACACCCCCAAACATACTTTGTGTATTTTTTTTTTACTCATAGAAGTTTATGTGATATAATATTCATTCTGGTACCAAAACATTCGCAAATAAATTCTCTACAAAACAAAAGTATCCCCATCCATTTCGGTTAAAAAATGGAATTTATAGAAATATTTTTTCGATGGACGAGAAAACTCGGCTGTTATGCGGAATCGTAAGAGAAAACGGCGACGAGTTATCTCTAATCTAAAGCGCGAAAGTGTTAAGAGTTTAATCCGTTCCTGGAGACAGCTTGTATTCCGAAAACTCGTAATCCGAAGCTAATTTCCCCATAAATAATGGGAAATTAATTAATCCGTTCCTGACTACCCAAAAACCTCACTTCAAACTAAATTTTATACATAATTCATCTAAATAAACCTACAAAACTACGTTCAAGTTATTACTTACCCTTGCTGATGATTGCTGTTGGCGTATGGAAGATGGTGAGGAGGAGAGAGGAGGAGAGGTGTTATTGTTTGCTAGGGAAGTCCCCTTCCATTATAACATCAGGCAGTGAGGACTTCACTGATGTGCACTCTCTGGCACATTTTGCCTGCATACCACTAGGACTTGCTTGTGGCTCACTGCTTGCTTGTCTTACTAAGAATCTGTCTAAAGACACTTGTTTTTCCCTACATTTTAACACTTGTCTGTAGTAAGACATCACATTGTCATTTAAAAGGACAATGCAACGGCCTGCTACAGCTTTATCTGGGTGAGTTTTTTCAACAAAGCTTTGCAGTTCTTCCCATACTTCACACATTTTCTTAATCAAGAAGGGACATCTCTACTGCCTCTACTCAGTTTTTTTCTGAGGTTGAACCTTATCAATGGCTTTCTTGAGACCCATGGCAAGATACATAATAACAACTTTTATGCTCAAATGGCCAAAAAAAACGTCAAAAAACTGTAAATCCTTGTGAAGAATTGAGGCGGGATAGTCACTGGGCGCGAGACACTGGTAAACTGAGGTGTGATCGCCATGCCACCAGGCGCTAGTCTGCCTGTACTTGTACCAACAAACTCGTGTTCCGAAGCAACCCTCGCCTTCCGAGGCAAATTTTCCGAGCAAATCCTGCTCGTATTCCGAAAAACTCGTATACAGAGACACTCGTATTCCGAGGTACCACTGTACATCGCTTGTTTTGGTATCAAATTGCTCGCAATGTAAAGGCGCACATTTTAAAACTAGTCCCATAATAATAGCACAATAAATATAATTTTAACAAATTTTAAAATTTAATATTTAGACCCAAAAACGTATTTATAATCTTTCAAGTGTTCTGACATCAAGTTTCGTGTTACGTCTTTCATTTTGGTATCAAATTGTGTGCATTCTAAAGGCGCTTATTTTGAAACTATCCCAAGGTCGATCGGATAAAAAATTAATTTTATACAAATTTTTTTGTAGTGGACGCAAGTCCTCTCCTCGGCTAGGACTCGGGAGAAAAAAAATGGATGCGAGTCATGTCCAAAGAGAACGATAGTGTTAACAAGGTACGGGCTCCATGCTGGCGTTGCATACTCCAGGATTGGAGTATGGTATACATGGTTCTGAAAGATTCCTTACACAGGTTCTGAAGGCAGTTCTGAAGTTAGCCAGCCTCACATTCGCTGCTGATGTTATTCTTTTGATGTGGGCTTCAGGAGTCAGGTTTGACGTGATGTCAACTCATAGATCTTTCTCGTTGTCCGTTTTGTGAAGGACTTCATCTCCCATTCGGTATCCAGTGTCTGGTCTCCTATTTCCTCCATCTAATTTCATTACCTTACATTTACTTGAGGTGAACTTTAGTAGCCATTTTTTGGACCATTCCTTCAGTTTGTCTAGGTCATCTTGTAGCCTCGTATTATCTTCCTCTGTCTTAATCCTCCTCATAATTTTTGCATCATTAGCAAACATAAAGAGGAACAAGTTTATTCCCTCCGGGAGATCATTTACATACCAGAAACAGTATAGGTCCAAGGACTGAAAGAGTGGTAAACATCTTGGGCAAGGCTGCCCAGGTAGGAACTGCATACTTCAAAGTCTCCACACCTGAGGTGATACTAAGCAAAGCCACATTTTCTCCACACTACCTAAGAAACCATGTTGATCATTATCGGGAATGTCAACATTGGTAGCAGAATATAGTATGACGAGAATCTGGAATAGAGAAGTGGCTATTCGAGCAGGTGTTGTGCCCATCGCACATTAAATAAAAAAAAAACTGCTTGATATCTCTACGGTATGAGAGCTAAATAATAAATTTTTAATAAAACAAAAAATTATTAATTTTACACAAAATGACAAGTAATAATGAAAACAAAACCCCTTATCTACTTGGCTTACACACAATCAAATGTGAAATATGTACATGTGAAAATTAAATTTAATAACAAAAAGGTGCAGGTAATACTTTACACAAACCTGACTTCACCCAGGGGGCGAGAGTATATGTTACAGCTGAGAGCACTCGAAGGGTAGTCTGTTGTGCTGGACGCTGGCAAGCACTTCTATATAGGGCATGACATCATAGTTGGCGCTAATTCTGGCGTTTAACAATCAGCCAGCAGGTAAACGATCATTAGTTGGTGCCGTCTGGTTCCCCACCGAGACAGCAGGTGTCTCAGGTACTGAAGGGTGGAGGGCAGGTGTGTCTAGACATCAATATGTTTTGGTCATGAATAGTTGTCGTCGTTGATGTTGAATCTTGATGTTGGAGCGTGCAGAAAAGTAGGCGGTAAAGGGACAGTCAGGAGATTACCGTAACAATAGTATCATGTGTAAGACCATTCCTGTTTCACAGTCACAGAATACAAAGAATTTCAGTCCAAATCTGTGGCATTAGGAGATAATATACTGTTTCAAGGCAACATGTAATTTAACCCTTAATTGGCGCATGGCTATATACCATTTGACACCCACAGGCGCATTAAAAAAAAAAAAAAATTTGTTGACCAGACCACACACTAGAAGTTGAAGGGATGACGACGTTTCGGTCTGTCCTGGACTCTCCGTTCCTCCGCGCTCTACGCATCAGCGACCCTCAGTTTCTTGATTCTGAAATTGCCTTTATCTACAAATCATTCTCTCGCCTTGGTTATCCTTGGACACATGCCTTCTCTTCATACCAGGGGCCTCGTAGCCTGGTGGATAGCACGCAGGACTCGTAATTCTGTGGCGCGGGTTCGATTCCCGCACGAGGCAGAAACAAATGGGCAAAGTTTCTTTCACCCTGAATGCCCCTGTTACCTAGCAGTAAATAGGTACCTGGGTGTTGGTCAGCTGTCACGGGCTGCTTCCTGGGGATGGAGGCCTGGTCGAGGACCGGGCCGCGGGGACACTAAAGCCCCGAAATCATCTCAAGATAACCTCAAGATAAGATCCTTTACATTTCATCAACTGTGCCTACTCTCAAGCTAAACGAAATTTCTTTCATCCTAAACCTGCTTCCAACATTAGTAGCACTGTACTATGCCTTCTCTTCATATCTGAACTCAAAACTTTTACCAATACCTTTCGTCCTCTTGACATTAAACTCACCTTTCGACAAACTAACACACTTCGTAGCAATCTAGTTCACACTGCTCCTCCTGCTTCTAATGCTGCTGGTGACTACTCTATTTCCTGTTCATCTTGTCCTCTCCAATACTTTGGCGAAACTGGCCGTACACTGAATGTTGGACTTAAAGAACACAAGAGAAGTGTTAAGTCTGCAGACACTAACAATGCTCTCTTCTGCCATGTGAGGGATTCTAATCATCCCATTGATTGGTCTTCCTCCAAAATAATCTTTCCTGCCTCTACTCTACACAGACGCCATCTTGTAGAATCGGCTCTGATACACAATGTACCCAACATCAACTTGAGTCCTGGCTTTGTTGCTGTGGACTCTTCCCTTTCACAGTATATACTCAAATGCTCTAATCTTTCTAACAAACGTGACTTAACATAAGCTTACCCCTTCCATTTATCTTTCTTTCTCTTTCCTTTTCTTTCTCTCTTCTCCCCTTTTTCTGTTCATTGTCTTCTCCTACGCTCCCTTGCTATCCTCTTCTTATTCCTATTACTATCTCCTTCTCATTTGGTGGTTATAATTGGAGCTGCCTCGTATGGGCCAATAGGCCCTCTGCAGTTCTCATTATTACTACTATTCCCTTCACCTTACTTTCCTCCTCAGCTCTCTCTTGCCTATTTATTGCCTGTCTCTACCTCCTCTTCACAATCGACTTGAGAATGGTCCAGGACGGACCGAAACGTCGTCGTCCCTTCAACTTCTAGTGTGTGGTCTGGTCAACATACTTCAGTCACGTTATTGTGACTCATCGCCTGCACAAAAATATTTTTTTTTTACTAACCTGTTAACCCTTAACATGCTCGGGGTCTAATATCCTGCTATCCACACAGGGGCATGTCATTTTGAAAAAAAAAAATATTTTTTTTTTTTGCTAATCTGTTAAGTTCTGTTCACTGATCACGGGAAAAATAAAAAAAAAATTCTATTGTACTTACTTTTGTTGCAATAGAGCCGAGAAGCTCGGTGATGACGTCACAATCTGCATGTTCGCTCATGCAGTACACGCCCGGAAGGTGTTGCGCGCGGTCCTCAAACAGCCAGAGTTGCCACAAATATATTTTTGCGCTATTTATTTACAATGTCTAAGCGCATTTTATCTAATTTTTTTTCACTAATTGTGTTTCAAATACTGTTTGAACATATTTTGTATCAATAATTGTTGCATATTTGAGTATACACAGGCGCACACAAATGTTTTCAATTACGGCAATATAATATGTCATTACAGTCTATTATATTGTATGTTCTGCTTATATTTGTATATATTTACACACACGCACACGCTATCTGCTTATATGTTTACATATTTACACACTCGCACACGCTATACACACTTTGAAGCACACTTAGAAGATTTCTAGACTGTGGTAGTCATTGAAGCAGTCGACAGCACATAATGGGATACCACACGTTTCACACCATGTTTGCACAAGCTTCCGTTTCTTGTCTCTACGTGTCGTTGTTTTACACACCAAGCAATCACGTTGGGCTATTGCACGCTTCACACCAGGTGGCAAATACTTAAGTTTGTGTGCTAGGAAGTACATAAAAATCTCTGAATTTTCCAATAACATCGTTCATGTAGTGCCTCACTCGCCACAGTCTATCATCAGGTGTTCGGTCCTGAACACTTCCAAAATGTAGACATCTGAGGAGTATCTGAAACCTGTCTCGTGACATATATTTCCCGAATAAAGGTGTTGGTATTGTCTTGTCCTTGCTCCAATAGTCATTTATTGCATGTTTGTGACAGTGCTTCATCAACAAACAGAGTGCCAAAAACACATACATTTCCGCCACTGTGGTATTTTTCCAACGCTGCAGTCGTGAAAATTCTGTGATTTCCCTCTCAATCAGGTAAGCAGCATGCAGGTTCGTTTGGTGTACAATGTATTCCATGAGTGGTTCATCATAGAATGCTGTAAAATATTCCATCTCAGCCATGTCCTCACCTTGATTAGGGAAAAGGTTTGTAATCCCTACATCTTTATCGTCAAAGTGAGGAATATTAGGAATAAAATCGTCACCATCACTCCACTCAAGTACACCAGGCGTCCTGCGAGATGCAGAGGAAAGACGGCGAGGAAGCGATGCATACCGGTGACCAGGAGCTGAATACCGTCTGCGAGAAGCACGGCGGCTACGTGCACGTGAGGTGGGTGCACGTGAGGTGGGTGCACGTGAACACGAGGGTCTTGGTCCCTCATGTGGTGCCATGCGGTGGCGCTTGGCCGGGCGAGATGCTGCTGACGCGACAATTTCTCGCCCAGTTACACCACTGGTACCAGCCACAGGCTCAATAAAACTTTGATCTGAGTCACTAAACCCAGAAAAGGAGTCACCTCCCTCTGACTCGTCACCCTCAAACAGAAAATATCCACAGGAACTGTGAGGTCGTGGTAGAATTGGGGTAGAAACTGGGCGAGGAGGCATCGGTGAGCATATAGGCCTCGCCATGGCATGGCGGTCATTCTCACTTTCACTGCTGCTGCTACTATCACCCGACAACTGTGTATAATCCTCATCGTTGTCTGAATCGTCAAACACACTTTCTTCACCTTCAGAGAATAATTCGTGGGCTATTTGCTCTGGGGTGAGGGACTGAGTGGTGCGTGCCCGTGAGGCGTTTGACCGTGCGCTCGCCATGGTGACTCTCGCTAAACTGAGGCCTCCCATGCCATCGGATCGTGAGCTGGATTTTTTTCAAAATGGCCGCTGTTTACTAGAGCCCCTGGGCAGCGTATGGGACCCCCAGCTACACCGCGGGCCATTCAAATCGTGCGCGGTACCCATACACTTCATATGAAGTGAAGCGCAGTTGACTGGTAAAACGATTTACACTTCATATGAAGTGATGCGCACTTTAAGGGTTAATTTGTGTTCACTGATCATGGGAAAAATAATAAAAAAATCGTAAGTGGCATATATTGCCCGCTATAGGGCGAGGAAGTCTGGCAAAAAACAGGTGCTGACTCGGCATGCATCCCAGGCAGTTTATTGCGTGCCAGCTGTCAGGCCGGAGTTGCCACAAAGAGATAATTACCTAATTATTTCAATGTCTCTGATTGATTTTTCGTAGTTTTTTGCTGTAATATTATTCAATAGTGTGTAGTGTGATATATTTATATAATAAAATGAGTGAATCATTGCTGTACTCAAAAATATGGTGTGCATATTGTTGATTCAATTATATTCATCAAACGGTGAACAAATACTTTGTCGGTTATTACACTATATACACAGGTTATATATAAGTATCTGCATGTTTTGTTCACCATAACGAACCACTAAGTTGCTATTGTGAGTCAAAGAGTAATGAGGAGTGACCGCCGTGTACCAGCCAGCCACTCATGCCCTCCCTCAACACCTCACTCACCCACACTCTCCTCCCATCATACTGTTTTTGCTTTTATTCACTATATACAGACGTTATATATAAGTATCTACATTCGTGTTCACCATAACAAACCACTAAGTTGGCATGTTGAGTGGCAGTGGCAGCCTGCCACTGGCTGCTACTTGCTCCCTCCCTCAAGTCACCTGACTCACCCACATTCAACTCCCACAATACTGTGTTTGCTTTTATTCACTATATACAGACGCTATATATAAGTATCTACATTCGTGTTCACCATAACGAACCACTAAGTTGGTATGCTGAGTGGCAGTGGCAGCCAGAGGCAGCCCGCCACTTTCTGCCACTCCCTCCCTCCCTCCCTCACCTCACCTGACTTGCCACAATTCTCCACCCACCATACTGTTTTTGCTTTTATATACAGACGTTATATATAAGTATTTACATGTTTTGTTCACCATAACTGTACATCTAAGCTTGTATGGTGAGTAAAGGCACAAAGACGTAGGACCTCACACAGTCAGCTGGCTGCCGCCCTCAAGGCCAGACGCACTAATATTTCTCCTCCAACAATACTGTTTGTGGTGTTATTACGCTATATACACACATTATATATAAATATCTACCTGTTTTATTCACCATACTTGTACAAGTAAATTGGTATGGTGCCCAAAGACCATCGTGGTCACCAGTAAACAACATGATAAATCATGCAGACGACGCCACCGCACTCACCAAAATGGCGGCTCCCAACCTACTCCTCTTGCTGTTTATACCCTCTATACACACGTTATATATAAGTATCTACATTTGTGTTCACCATAGCGAACCACTAAGCTGGTATGGTGAGTACAGTCAATAAAAGGTGGCCACACACAGTCAGAAGACATCGCCACCACCCTCCCTCCCACAGCATTACTCCTCACTCCATGGAGCACAGCGCTAAATATCACCACAATCCTGCTATTATCAGAACCCTGGTCAGTTTTATCACAATCAGGGGTCTCCTGTAATAATATCATCGCTACATAATAGCATGAACAAGTATATTATGGCATTTTTAGGCGATGTTGTGGTCACAAGCTGAACAGCAGTGCTGTGAGCTCATGCTGCGTGCGTCAGGCTTGGTAGCTCACTCAATATTGAGGCCCCTAACACCCAGGAATTTGGCCCATGATTTTTTTTTAAAATGGCGTCTGTTTACAAGCGCCCTGATGGTGTGGTGAACCCCTTGTATCCGTAGGCCGTTTAAATCTTGCGTAGTACTCCAAAGCATCATGTGACGCGATGCGCAATTTTCTGAAAGTCGGTCAAAGCATCATATGATGCGATGCGCAATTTAAGGGTTAACCTTTTAACTGCACAACACACCTGCAGGCCCAGGCTTCGGGTGCGCAACACGCCTCCGGGTGTTTTTATTTTTCACGTTCCATTCAAAACTCCTGCCGCTACATGGGGTTCACATCAGCTTCCTCAGGGCTCTTGTAAACAGACACCATCTTTAAAATAAATCATGGTCCACATTGCTGGGTGTGAGAGCCTCAGTAGTGAGTGAGTGAGCAACCAAGGCTGGCGCTCGCAGCATGGGTGCACAGCTCTGCTGTTCAGCGTGTGACCACAGCATCGCCTAATACTTTCTACACTCGATCATCCGGACTATATGGGAAGGACCCCCAGCTGGATTATCACATTTTTTGGATAATGGTACTTTTTCACCTACGAGTCCAAAAGTGACCATTTCCCACTATTTTTATACTACAAACAACATAATTTGAATTGCCTTGCCACATATAATTATTAAATATTCAACTTGAAACCTCTACTTACCTTGTTGGTGTTCGTCTTCTGGATTGATGCCACACATCTTGAAGTTAAGAATTCTTAACAATTTACGTAACATATACTAACACAACACTGAAATTAACACTTAAAATTACTGTACATTAAGCAAAGTTAGCTTTGACTGCCAGCTGCGTAAGCCTCACTGGTTGAAGGCATTTGGGTTGCCTATGGCGTCTCACTTGTTGAAGGCGCTTACCTATGGCACCTCACTTGTTTAAGGTGCTTGGCTTGCCTGTGAAGCCTCACTTGAAGGCGCTTGGCTTGCCTGTGACGCCTCACTTGTTTAAGGCGCTTGGCTTGCCTGTGGCGACTCACTTGTTGAAGGCGCTTGGCTTGCCTGTGGCCCCTCACTTGTTGAAGGCGCTTGGCTTGCCTGTGGCGCCTCACTTGTTGAAGGCGCTTGGCTTGCCTGTGGCGCCTCACTTGTTGAAGGCGCTTGGCTTGCCTGTGGCGCCTCACTTGTTGAAGGCGCTTGGCTTGCCTGTGGCGCCTCACTTGTTGAAGGCGCTTGGCTTGCCTGTGGCGCCTCACTTGTTGAAGGCGCTTGGCTTGCCTGTGGCCCCTCACTTGTTGAAGGCGCTTGGCTTGCCTGTGGCGCCTCACTTGTTGAAGGCGCTTGGCTTGCCTGTGGCGCCTCACTTGTTGAAGGCGCTTGGCTTGCCTGTGGCGCCTCACTTGTTGAACAACACGTAACTTGTCTTTAATTGCTAGGACAACCTTCTTCCTCTTAACACCTCCAGAACGATTGATGCTGCTACCAGACATAGTCTTGGCCAAAAATGTTTAAAGTTACTATGAAAATAAAAAAGTTATTTAAAAAAATATTTCACTTATGGCACAGCACTGTGTATAACACGAGGGACGGACGCACATAGGTTGACCAGTGTTGGACAGGTCCACTTGGGGCAGTTATAGTACATTACGTAGGCCGCCAGGAGGAAAAAAACTCACAATATTTTTGAAGGAAACTTCAGCTTGTGCACATTGCTTTTAGGAAACTTATTTATTTGTTATTACATAATTACTAGTACTTATTACATTTGTTTTTGGCTATGATTAATTGTTCTAAAATTAATGGTAATTCCTGTACCCAGGTGGTCCCTCCCGACGCTCCCCTCCCACCCTCCCGACACCACCCACCCACCCCACCCCCTCCTCCACCATGCGTCTAGAGCCACAGACAGGATTAATACGGTATGGCCGAATTTTCATCCGGCCAAACCAGCTTTTATCCGGTTCCTGTGGCCATTTTGGCCGGATATTGTGATAACTTTATCTGATCACGATTTTGGCCGTATAAGGGCGTTTTCCGGATGTTCGAATCCGGATAATTGCGGGGTTACAGTAATGTCAAAATATATATATAACCTGTATTATTTAGCCATGATAGTATTATAGAAGAGCCTGAGTGTGATAATGACTGGGTACAATATTCAAATATCAGTGATTCAATGCTGTTCACGATGTTCACAGCGCTAGCCACAGCACCACAGCATTATTTCGTCCATCTAGGAATCTTTAAATGACTTCTTAGGTTCCTTTTCAAAATAAACTTGTGGTCAATTATTCATTTACAGAAATTAGTGACCAGGATTGTTGTTATAATTAGCGTTGTGCGTAGTATTGTGGAAGGAGGAATTTTGGTGAGGGAGAGAATTGAGGTAGCCTCACTGTGGCAGCCACTCTTGTTTTGCTCACCATACTAGCTTCGTGGTTCGCTTTGGGGAACACACATGTACATGGGTATATACAGTGTGTGTGTTTATATAGTGTAATAACAGCAACAGGAGTATGTTGAGTGGAGCTATTTTGGTGAGGGAGGTGACGACGTAATCGTAGCGTCGTCTGCTGTGTGATTTCTCACGCAGTGTATGGTGGCCACTGTACTGTTTGGACACAATGCCGGCTTACTTTCATAGTTCTGGTAAATAAAACATGTAGATAAGTATATATAACATGTGTAAATAGTGTAATAAAAACAATAACAGTATGTATGGTGGGGGGAGCAATGTTGGCGAGTAAGAGGTTGGAGTGAGGGAGGGCCTGTCTGGGTGTGGCTGTTCACACTCGCGATGTCCTGAATGTGTTGATGGTAAATGTATATAGTGTGTGACAGTGTATAGTGTGTACATATGTTGTAAATATACACAAATGAACATGAAACATTGGTGTTAATAACTGTATGATAGGAGGAGCAATGTTGGCGAATACAATGTTGGAGGAGTGAGGGAAGGCTGGCTGGGTGTGGCTGCTCACACTCTCGGTGTTCTGAATGTGTTGATGGTGAATGTATATAGTGTGTGACAGTGTATAGTCTGTAAATAGATTGTATATACATAAATTAGCATGATACATGGTAAATATGTGCAACATATGTGTACACAAGTGTCATGCACGTAACACAGTGTTCTTGGACAGTACGGATGTTTTACTGCCATAATATAGTGTACGTGTTCATTATACATAGGATTAACATGTAAAAACAAATAAAATGTATTTGGAACTGCGCAAAAAATGAACAAAAATATATTCACGACAACTCGCTCGCCCTGCCCCGAGCGCCCCACAGGCCCCGGGAGCTTATGGCACGGGCGCACGGGGAATGATGATGTCATGCGCTACCTTACAGACCCCATAGCAGCCAAAGTACAATTTCAAAATTCCGTTGCTATACCCATATACAGGGAGGAGTTTTTGACACTTTCAGAACAAAAAATAACTTTTTCCCGAGAATTTATTTCCCGCGCACTGGGGGGTGTCATATTTATAGGCCGCACAGTTAAAGGGTTAAAGTACAAGCAATTCATCAATCGCCAGTTTCTGAGCTGGTAAGTAAAAATCTCTGAACTTCCAATCAGTTCATTCAGAACATGCCTCACCATCCTAAGTCTATCATCTTCAGTCTAGTCTTCATTTTTTGCAAAATGAAGACAACTGAGGAGTAACACAAACCTGTCATGAGACATATTTCTCAAAAACAGGTGTTGGAATACAAAAGTCTTTGCTCCAATAATCTGTGGTGATGTGTTTTACACAATGTTTCATCATCATACATAGTGCAAGAAATGCATACATTTCACCTACAGTAGTATCTTCCAACTAGCACACCCACTCGTTAGTGCATCCCCCCTCCCCTTTACCCCCAAATTAGGAAGGGTAGCCCGCTCAGGTGAGCCCGCGTCCCACCACCTCAGTTCGTTGACTGATGTATCCGGTATCAACAAGTCTCCTCTGGCCTCACTTTATTGACTGGCTTTTTGCCTTCGTGGCCTTGCCAGCTTTGTGTGGTGTGGTTACCTTACCTTGCAGTTACCTTGCGATGATTCTGGGGCTTGGCATCCTCACAGCCCAGTCCTCGACCAGGCCTCCTACTGGCCAGGTGTTCTCTGGTACGCTCTCCCGCGAGCTCTCCTGCGCATTTTTCACCTCCGACCTGCTCATACTCAGCTTGAGCCGTCTTGGTCTTTGGACAGGGTGCTCTCTTTTCTTTCCTCTCCTAGGTTTGTTGTGACCCCTTAAGGTTCAGAATTGTCTTTTGTTATACAGTATCTTTTTTTTGTTGGCTTTGGCCTCTGAGGGTTCGATTGGGAAGCTTCATGCTGTTCTCCAGCATTGGGGATTCTGTGCCTTTGATTCCAGGGGTCGTTTTGTTCATTTGTAGTCCTCTCCTTTTCTGGTGAAGAATGAGCCGGCTGCCTTCCGGAGAGGTCCGTGAGTAGTTGTTGATTCGGCCGGGGGTGCATCATGTTTTGTGTCTGGTGGCGGCTACCTGTGAGCCACTGGTTCGGTGTCTATGGATGGATGTATTCTGGATGGTTCCGATATCCCGGGTTCCCCTGTTCCAGGGTTCATGTTTCTTGGGTTGTCTGCAGTGTAATCATGTCTGGCCAGCCTGCGGTCTTCTCTCTTGCCCATGATGTGCGTAAGTATGCTGCTGTGGCCACTGTTTTTGGTAATATGTCTTAGGTCGACATTTGGGTGCGGGAGTTTTGTAGGTCATAGGAGGGTCTTGGTCGCCAAGTATCTTGTGAATGTTCTAGGCCCTCTCCAGCTGTGTGTTGCTTAGGGCCGTCTGTTTCAGCTTAGTCTCATCTTCGTCTTGAGACCTGCGGTGTTGCCACCTCCCAGGTTAGTCCCTCTTTTATTTATCTGTGGGTAGTTATCTTCAGGGAGCCGACAGGGCTCTCCGCAGAAACCCAGCGTTGAATGTAATGAAATGCCATTTTGTGGGCAATCCTTGGAAGCTCCCTGACATCCCTCCGTCCCTTCGGTTGGCGGTCTTCATCGGTCAGTAACTGGGATGGTGGGCTGCTGGCTCACCTGACCCGACTTCCCCCTTCCCCCTTCCATGGGAAGGGAGGGTAGCACTAACAAGTTGGAGTGCTAATTGGATGAAGTATTGGGTGTTCGTTTTCTTTCTGGAGGAGTTCTTTGCTCTTTTTGGACGTTAGTCACAATTTTCACCAGATTGTGGTCTGTTTTGTTCGCCGATCTTTCTGGCTGCCTTCCCTGGCCAATGGTAATTATGACATGCATTAAATGTAAAGTGCTCATAGGCCATTGCTCTCTGCGCCCCTGAGGGGGATCAGGTTCTGGCTCGAGGTCCCCATTAGCCAAAAAGACTCCTGTGACTGATGACCCCAAAGAAAAATAGCACCATATCAGTTTGGACAACTTCAAGGAGCCTCTGCGGCTTACCTTGAGGTGCTTCCAGGGCTTAGCGTCCCCGCGGCCTGGTCGTCGACCAGGCCTCCTGGTTGCTGGACTGATCAACCAGGCTGTTGGATGCGGCTGCTCGCAGCCTGACGTACGAGTCATAGCCTGGTTGATCAGGTATCCTTTGGAGTTGCTTATCCATTTCTCTCTTGAACACTGTGAGGGGATTGCCAGTTATGCCCCTTATGTGTAGCGGAAGCGTGTTGAACAGTCTCGGGCCTCTGATGTTGATAAGAGTTTTCTCTCAGAGTACCTGTTGCACCTCTGCTTTTCAACGGGGGTATTCTGCACATCCTGCCATGTCTTCTGGTCTCATGTGATGTTATTTCTGTGAGCTGGTTTGGGACCAGCCCCTTTAATATTTTACACGTGTAAATTATAGTGTATCTCTCCCGCCTTCGCTCAAGGGAGTACAGATTTAGGCTCTTTAGTCGGTCCCAATAGTTTAGATGTTTTACTGAGTGGATTCTAGCAGTAAAGGATCTCTGCACACTCTCCAGGTCAGCAATTTCTCCAGCTTTGAAAGGGGCTGTCATTGTGCAGCAGTACTCCACTCTAGAGAGCACAAGCGTTTTGAAAAGTATCATCATTGGTATAGCATCTCTAGTGTGAAAAGTTCTTGTTATCCAACCTGTCATTTTTCTTGCAGTTGTGACGGCTACTTTATTGTGTTCTTTAAAGGTAAGATCTTCCGACATGAGTACACCCAGATCCTTTACATTGCCTTTTCGTTCTATGTTATGACTTGCCTGAGTTTTGTACGTGGTTTCCATTTTTATATTTTCATTTTTTCCATAGCGCATGAGCTGGAACTTCTCTTCGTTAAACACCATATTATTTTCTGTAGCCCATAGAAAGACCTGATCTACATCTGACTGGAGGTTTGCCGTGTCCTCTATGTTGCCTACTCTCATGAAGATCCTAGTGTCATCTGCAAAGGATGATACAGTGCTATAGGTTGTGTTCTTGTCTATGTCCAATATGAGGATGAGAATAAGTACTGGAGCAAGCACAGTACCCTGGGGGACTGAGCTCTTCATGGTTGATGGGCTGGATTTTATTTTGTTGACTATTACACATTGGATTCTGTTGGTCAGGAAATTGTAGATCCATCTGCCTATTTTTCCGGTAATTCCTTTTGAACGCATTTTATGTGCAATAATGCCATGGTCACATTTATCAAAAGCTTTTGCAAAATCTGTGTAAATTACATCAGCGTTTTGTTTGTCTTCCATAGCATCTAATGCCATATCATAATGGTCCAGCAACTGCGACAGGCAAGAGCGCCCTGTTCTGAAACCATGTTGTCCGGGGTTATGGAGATGCTGTGATTCCATGTATTTTGTGATCTTACTTCTTAGCACTCTCAAAATTTTTTATAATGTGCGATGTTAGTGCTATCGGTCTGTAATTTTTTGCCTCTGCCTTGTTTCCTCCTTTATGAAGTGGTGCTATCTCTGCTGTTTTTAGTATATCAGGAATAACGCCAATATCTAGGCTTTGTCTCCACAGAATGTGGATTGCCTGCGATAGTGGTTTTTTAAAGTTCTTGACGAATATGGAGTTCCAAGAATCCGTGCCTGGCGCAGAGTGCATAGGCATACTGTTTATGGCTTCTTCAAAATCCAGTGGGGATAGGGTGATGTCTGATATATGATTTGATGTTGGTATCATATCCATGAAAAATTCATTTGGGTTATCAATCTTTAGTGCGTTTAATGGCTCGCTGAAAACAGTCGTACTGCTTTCTCAGTAACTCGCTCATTTCTTTGTTGTCATCGGTGAAAGTTCCGTCTCCCTTTCGCAGGGGCCCGATACTAGATGTGGTTTTTGATCTTGATTTTGCATTGGAGAAAAAATATTTCAGATTTCTCTCTATTTCACTGATGGTTGCTCTCTTTGCCTCTCCTGGGTTTTGTATGATTCTTGTAGCTTGCGTTCAATTGTTTCTATTTCTCTACCTAACCTTCTTCGCCGTTCTTGAGATAGGGTGCGACTCTCAAGTTGTTCCGCGATTCGTTTTCTTTGCCTATATAGGAAACGACGTTCCCGTTCCAATCTGCATCTCTATCTCTTTTTTTCTTAGGGGTATGCGGTTTGAACATATTTCTAGTGCTACTGAGCTTATTTTTTCCAGGCACTGGTTCAGGTTTGCATTTTCTAGCTTTTCTTCCCAGTTTATTTCTGTGAAGTCCTGGTTTATTTGCTCTCAATTTATCTGTTCATTACTAAAGTTAAATTTGCTGAAATCTCCTCCACCGGGAATCTGGACTGGTTTTGAAGGTCTACTCCCCATGGTTGTCATAACTTCAATTAAGTTGTGATCTGAGTAACAGGTATTTGTAATCATTATGTTCCTGATCAATTCATCATTATTAGTGAAAATGAGGTCCAGCGTGTTGTCCTTCCTAGTTGGTTCTACTATTTGCTGGTTTAAGGCAAACCTGTCGCACATCCGTAGCAGGTCATTTGCATGTAATTACCTAAGTGTAATTACCTAAGTGTAGTTACAGGATGAGAGCTACGCTCGTGGTGTCCCGTCTTCCCAGTACTCTTTGTCATATAACGCTTTGAAACTACTGACGGTTTTGGCCTCCACCACCTTCTCGCCTAACTTGTTCCAACCGTCTACCATTCTGTTTACGAAAGTGAATTTTCTTATATTTCTTCGGCATCTGTGTTTAGCTAGTTTATACCTATGACCTCTTGTTCTTAAAGTTCCAGTTCTCAGGAAATCTTCCCTATCAATTTTATCAATTCCTATTACTATTTTGTATGTAGTGATCATATCACCTCTTTTTCTTCTGTCTTCTAGTTTTGGCATATTTAATGCCTCTAACCTCTCCTCGTTGTTCTTGCCCTTCAGTTCTGGGAGCCACTTAGTAGCATGTCTTTGCACCTTTTCTAGTTTGTTGATGTGCTTCTTAACCCTTTAACTGCACAACGCGCCTGCAGGCCCAGGCTTCGGGTGTGCAACGCGCCTCCAGGTGTTTTTATTTTTCATGTTCCATTCAAAACTCTCGCGGATACATGGGGTTCACATCAGCTTCCTCAGGGCTCTTGTAAACAGACGCCATCTTTAAAAAAAAATCATGGTCCACATTGCCGGGTGTCAGAGCCTCAGTAGTGAGTGAGCAACCAAGGCTGGCGCTCGCAGCATGAGCGCACAGCTCTGCTGTTCAGCGTGTGACCACAGCATCGCCTAATAATGCCAAAATATATATATAACCTGTATTATTTAGCCGTGATAGTATTATAGAAGAGCCTGAGTGGGATAATGGCTGGGTACAATGTTCAAATATCAGTGATTCAATGCTGTTCACGATGTTCACAGCGCTAGCCACAGCATTATTTCGACCATCTAGGAATCTTGAAACGACTTCTTAGGTTCCTTTTCAAAATAAACTTGTGGTCAATTATTTATTTACAGAAATTAGTGACCAGGATTGGCCCATACAAGGCAGCTGCTATTGGCCCATACGAGGCAGCTGCTATTGGCCCATACGAGGCAGCTGCTATTGGCCCATACGAGGCAGCTGCTATTGGCCCATACGAGGCAGCTGCTATTGGCCCATACGAGGCAGCTGCTATTGGCCCATACGAGGCAGCTGCTATTGGCCCTTTTCGAGGCAGCTGCTATTGGCCCTTTTCGAGGCAGCTGCTATTGGCCCTTTTCGAGGCAGCTGCTATTGGCCCTTTTCGAGGCAGCTGCTATTGGCCCTTTTCGAGGCAGCTGCTATTGGCCCTTTTCGAGGCAGCTGCTATTGGCCCTTTTCGAGGCAGCTGCTATTGGCCCATACGAGGCAGCTGCTATTGGCCCATACGAGGCAGCTGCTATTGGCCCATACAAGGCAGCTGCTATTGGCCCATACAAGGCAGCTGCTATTGGCCCATACGAGGCAGCTGCTATTGGCCCATACGAGGCAGCTGCTATTGGCCCATACGAGGCAGCTGCTATTGGCCCATACGAGGCAGCTGCTATTGGCCCATACGAGGCAGCTGCTATTGGCCCATACGAGGCAGCTGCTATTGGCCCATACGAGGCACCTGCTATTGGCCCATACGAGGCACCTGCTATTGGCCCATACGAGGCACCTGCTATTGGCCCATACGAGACACCTGCTATTGGCCCATACGAGGCACCTGCTATTGGCCCCTACGAGGCACCTGCTATTGGCCCGTACGAGGCACCTGCTATTGGCCCGTACGAGGCACCTGCTATTGGCCCATACGAGGCACCTGCTATTGGCCCATACGAGGCACCTGCTATTGGCCCATACGAGGCACCTGCTATTGGCCCATACGAGGCACCTGCTATTGGCCCATACGAGGCACCTGCTATTGGCCCATACGAGGCACCTGCTATTGGCCCATACGAGGCACCTGCTATTGGCCCATACGAGGCACCTGCTATTGGCCCATACGTGGCACCTGCTATTGGCCCATACGAGGCACCTGCTATTAGCCCATACGAGCTATTTTGGTGAGGGATGTGACGTCGTAATTGTAGCGTCGTCTGCTGTCTGCTGTGTGATTTTTCATGCAGTGTACGATGGCCACTGTACTGTTTGGACACAATACCGGCTTACTTGCATAGTTCTAGTAAATAAACATATAGATAAGTATATATAACATGTGTAAATAGTGTAATAATGACAGTATGGTGGGAGGAGCTAAGTTGGCGAGTAAGATGTTGGAGTGAGGGAGGGCTTGTGTGGTTGTGGCTGCTCACACTCGCGATGTTCTGAATGTGTTGATGGTAAATGTACATAGTGTGTGACAGTGTATAGTGTGTACATATGTTGTAAATATACATAAATGAACATGAAACATTGGTGTGAATAACTGTATTATGGGAGGGGCAATGTTGGCGAAGTGAGGGAGGGCTGGCTGGGTGTGGCTGCTCACACTCGCGGTGTTCTGAATGTGTTGATGGTGAATGTATATAGTGTATGACAGTGTATAGTCTGTAAATAGATTGTATATATACATAAATTAGCATGATGCATGGTAAATATGTGCAAGATATGTGTACACAAGTGTCATGCACGTAAGTGTCCTTGGACAGTACGGATGTTTTACTGCCATAATATAGTGTACGTGTTCATTATACATAGGATTAGCACGTAAAAACAAATAAAATGTATTTGGAACTGTGCGCAAAAAATGAACAAAAATATATTCGCGGCAACTCGCACGCCCTGCCCCGGGTGCCCCACCGGCCCTGAGAGCATACTGCTCTGGCGCACGGGGAATGATGACGTCACGCCCCACCTTTCGGACCTCATAGCAGCCAAAGTAAGTACAATTTCGAACTTCCGTTGCTATACCCATATACAGAGAGGGGTTTTTGACACTTTCAGAAGAGAAAAGAATTTTTTCATGAGGTTTCATTTCCCGCGCACTGGGGGGGTGTCATATTTATAGGCCGTGCAGTTAAAGGGTTAAGATATGGGCACCACACAACTGCTGCATATTCTAGCTTTGGCCTAACAAAAGTCGTGAACAATTTCTTTAGTATATCCCCATCCATGTATTTAAAAGCAATTCTGAAGTTAGAAAGCGTGGCATAGGCTCCTCGCACAATATTCTTTATGTGGTCCTCAGGTGATAGTTTTCTATCTAGAACCACCCCTAGATCTCTTTCTTTATCAGAATTCTTTAAAGATTTCTCACATAATATAAAGGTTGTGTGGGGTCTATGTTCTCCTATTCCACATTCTATAACATGGCATTTATTAACATTAAATTCCATTTGCCAAGTGGTGCTCCATATACTTATTTTGTCCAGGTCATCTTGAAGGGCATGACAATCATCTACATTTCTTATCCTTCCTATTATCTTAGCATCATCAGCAAACATGTTCATATAATTCTGTATACCAACTGGTAGATCATTTATGTACACAATAAACATCACTGGTGCAAGAACTGAACCTTGTGGTACTCCACTTGTTATATTTCTCCAGTCTGATACATTGCCTCTGATCACTGCCCTCATTTTTCTGTCAGTCAGAAAATTTTTCATCCATGTTAAAAGCTTACCTGTCACCCCTCCAATATTTTCCAGTTTCCAGAACAACCTCTTATGTGGAACTCTGTCGAAAGCCTTTTTTAGGTCCAGATAGATGCAGTCAACCCAACCATCTCTTTCCTGTAATATCTCTGTTGCTCGATCGTAGAAACTGAGTAAATTCGATACACAGGATCTTCCAGATCGAAAACCATAGTCTGTCTGTCTGATATTTTATCATTTCTCTCCAGGTGTTTTACCCATTTAGTTTATTTTTTCCAATATTTTGACTATTACACTTGTCAATGATACCGGTCTATAATTAAGGGGGTCTTCCCTGCTTCCACTTTTGTAGATTGGAACTATGTTAGCGTTTTTCCACACATCAGCTACAACTCCTGTACACAGGGATGCCTGAAAAATCAGTTGAAGAGGAATGCTGAGCTCAGGTGCACATTCTCTCAGAACCCATGGTGAAACTCCATCTGGACCAACTGCTTTGTTCTTACTTAGCTCCTTGAGCATTTTTTCCACTTCGTCTCTAGACACCTCTATGTGCTCTATGTTGTTCTCTGGAATTCTTATTGTATCTGGTTCCCTGAAGATTTCATTTTGTACAAACACACTTTGGAACTTTTCGTTTAATGTTTCACACATTTCCTTTTCATTATCCGTGAATCTATTTCCCATTTTCAACCTCTGAATATTATCCTTTACCTGCAATTTGTTGTTTATGAATTTATAGAATAGACCTGGTTCTGTTTTACATTTGTCTGCAATACCTTTTTCAAAATTTCTTTCTGCCTCTCTAATCACTGCCGTGTAGTTGTTTCTTGCATCTTTGTATCGCTGGTATGTTTGGGGGTTTGACCTCTTCCTGTATTGATTCCATTTTTGTGTTTTTGGGTCTCTGGCCCTCTCGCAATTTCTGTTGAACCAATCCTGTTTCCTAGTTCTGCATCTCTGTTTTGGTATAAATTTTTTTGTGCCTTTATCATATATTTCACAAAACTTGACATACATCTCATTCACTTCCTTGCCTAGCAACAAGTCTGTCCAATTATACTCACTAAAATATTTTCTAAGGTTGCCATAATGTCCTCTCCTAAAGTCAGGTTTTTCAATTTCATCAACTACAGTATCATATTTTCTTCCAGATTATAACACATTGCATACTTTATTCCCAAAAAGACATGGTCATTTTTACCCAAGGGAGGAAGGTACTGAATGTCAAATATTTCTTCCTCCTTCCTGGTAAATATCAAATCTAGCATGGAGGGAACGTCCCCTTCCCTCATCCTCGTTGCTTGTTTAACATGTTGATACAAGAATGTTTCCAGGATGAGGTCTACAAATTTACAGGTCCAAAAATCTTCTGTTTTAGCTTCATATGCTTCCCAGTCTATGGATTTCAAGTTGAAGTCGCCTACTATCAACAGTCGTGAACTATCGTTATCCGCTCTCGCTATGATCTCTCTCATTATTGTTATAAGACCTTCTCGTTTACTATCTAGCTCCTCCTTTGACCATGTGCTGCTTGGCGGTGGACTATATGCATTTATGATCATTAGTTTATCATCCTCATGGCAGATCTCTAGTGCTATTATGTCAACTTCTTGTGGATTGGCAGTCATTATTTCCTTCACCTTTAGGTGTTCTTTCACCTGCACAGCAACGCCACCACCTTTCCTAATTTTTCTGTCCCGTCTCCAAACTGAGTAGCCCCTTGGGAATATGACCTCATTTAAAATAACATCTTCAAGTTTTGTCTCCGTGAGTGCAACAATGTCAGGTGTCTGCAGCTGTATTACATCACTTAACTCCAGTATCTTTGATCTTACTCCATCTATGTTGGTGTATGCAATCTTCAGCACCTTGTTCTCCCTATTCTTATTTTTCACTTCCCCTCTCTCTAATGATTTTGTTGGTTTGCCTTTATGTACCACTTTACTGGCCTGCCTACCCCTATCACTTTGTAGAAAAAAGAATTTATTTCTTCTTCATTCCTGCTCTCATTTAAACGTTTTGCCTCGGCGAGGTTCAGTGTCAGCTTCTCTCTATCTTCTTTTGAAAGATCTCGTCTTAACGACCACACTTTCCCATCCTCATCACTTTGTAATTTTCTAGCATTCCTTAGTACTTCTTCCATCTGTTTGGCACCATTTAGGGTGATCCTCAATGGTCGATCTTTCCCTTTTACATATCTGCCTATTCTCCTGTAGTCGCACACATTCTCTTTGGTTGTAAAACCTTCCACGAGGCCAACAATTTTATCTACTACTTTTGCTTCTTCTACAGCTCTTTCTGACCTAGATGTTATCTCCTTTTCTTTGCAGCCAAAAATTATCAGGGACTTATTCCGATCAACTGTGTTTTGCACCAACTTTGGGTTAGATGCCAATTCTTTTCTCACTTCCAGCCTAATGTTTGTTTTATCTTGGTTGCTGCAGTGTTTGGCTTCCTTTACTGCTGCTTCAATTTTTTCCTTCTCCTTGGCCACTTGTGCATAGGTGAGTTGCATATCTTTCTCTGGGACACCACTCACTATCATCATCCTGTACTACAATACTTAGAATTGTTGAAATATGCTGGAGCTCCTCTTGTCTGCCTCTTGGGAAAGAACTTGGGATAAAACTATTCCCCATGGTTGTCAGAACTTCAATTAAGTTGTGATCTGAATAACAGGTATTTGTAATCATTATGTTCCCGATTAATTCATCATTATTAGTGAAAATGAGGTCCAGCGTGTTCTCCTTCCTAGTTGGTTTTACTATTTGCTGGTTTAAGGCAAACCTGTCGCACATCCGTAGCAGGTCATTTGCATGTGCCTGTTCATTTAGGCTACTTCCTGGTATTCTTTCTGATATTACTGTATTAGCCAGGTGCTGCCGTAGGTTGAAGTCCCCAAGCAGGATGATGTTCGGAGCTGGATTTGGAGGTTTTCCAAGCAGTGTTCTATTTTCATTAGTTGGTCATTAACACTTTCGCTCGGGGATGACGCAGCATTGCGTCATCCGTTTACTGGCGGTAATGCCGGGGATGACGCAGCATTGCGTCATCCACTTTAAAAAATCGCCAAAAATCAGGTTTTTATCCGATTTTTTGGGGACTGGTTTTAAAATGCGCGCCGATGTCTTCCCATTTTCTTTGTTGCGCCTAGTGGCCCGCAGGCTGCGCGGCACACGCTGTCGGCCCATTGTTTTCGCTCCACTGTTGTGACCGGTGTCGCCTCCCCCTCGCGTCTCAAACGTGTGAACATTTCGGCTATTTTTCCATGGCTATATTTCTTACTGCGGCTTCAGAAACTATCTACGCTTACTCCACGATGGATAGTGATCATGAACAAGGCCCTTCCAGGAAGAAAATTGCGAAAGAAAGGCGTGAAAAGCAGAAGCTGAGTAGTGTACAGGAGAAGTACAAGCATGTGAGACTAACTCCCACCATCCACTCCACCTATACAAAACATGGGTTGACCCTGCAGGAAACGTTTTCCAGGAGCAGGTGGAGTGGATAAAACAAATGTTCATCCCATGTCATGTTCAACACACAACACTGAGGTGGTAAGTGCAAATTTTTTTATTACAGAGCACCACTTGGTTTCCGAACTTTAGTTATCCGAAACTTCCAGTTTCCCGATTGGGGTTGGGGAGTCATGCTACCTGAACAAAGTTCAGGTAGGAAGGGGTCCGCCAAGCGTCACGCCGGCCTGTGGTGGTGGGTGGGAGATGGTCCAGTTTGCCCACTGTGACTTTACAGATTCACGGCCTATTATTCCTATTATTTTGAATTGTCATAAGGCTGGAATGTTCATTCTGTGCTTTTGTTTTACATATCTGCACAATCAAGAAACATCTGTGCACCATGTCGGCTCCAAATGCACACACTGCGTCAGTGGTGGGTGGATGGACGATGGAGCTTAGGTGGGAGGCAGTATGAATGAGGGGGGGAGGGGAGAATCAGTGAGAGAGGGGGGGAGGTAGGGAGAGATGTTAGGAGGTAGGGAGAGATGCTAAGAGGGAGGGGGAGGTAGGGAGAGATGCTAGGAGGTAGGCAGGAAGGGATGGAAGTAGTGAGAATTAGGGAGGGAAAGGCAGGCTGGCAGGCACAGGCAGGCAGGCTGGCAGGCACAGGCAGGCAGGCACAGGCAGGCAGACAGGCAGGCAGGCAGGCAGGCAGGCAGGCTAGCTTGCAGGCAGGGAGTGAGTGGTAGTCACGCGGTTGAACCGCGTGACCTTGAGAGATGGGATGTAGGGGGCGGGTGGTTTGTTGGTGGTGGGGGTGAGACCGGCTCATTCCCGAAGATAAGCCTAACACTACCCGTTAGCATGATGGCAGGGAGGGAGGCAGGCTGGCTGGAAAGGAAGCAGGCTGGCAGGCTGGGAAGGAGGCAGGCAGGCAGGCTGGGAAGGAGGCAGGCAGGCAGGCTGGGAAGGAGGCAGGCTGGGAAGGAAGCAGGCTGGCAGGCTGGGAAGGAGGCAGGCTGGCAGGCTGGGAAGGAGGCAGGCTGGCAGGCAGGGAAGGAGGCAGGCTGGCAGGCTGGGAAGGAGGCAGGCTGGGAAGGAAGCAGGCTGGCAGGCTGGGAAGGAGGCAGGCTGGGAAGGAGGCAGGCTGGGAAGGAGGCAGGCTGGGAAGGAAGCAGGCTGGGAAGGAAGCAGGCTGGCAGGCTGGGAAGGAGGCAGGCTGGGAAGGAGGCAGGCTGGGAAGGAGGCAGGCTGGGAAGGAAGCAGGCTGGCAGGCTGGGAAGGAGGCAGGCTGGCAGGCTGGGAAGGAGGCAGGCTGGCAGGCTGGGAAGGAGGCAGGCTGGCAGGCAGGGAAGGAGGCAGGCTGGCAGGCTGGGAAGGAGGCAGGCTGGGAAGGAAGCAGGCTGGCAGGCTGGGAAGGAAGCAGGCTGGCAGGCTGGGAAGGAGGCAGGCTGGGAAGGAGGCAGGCTGGGAAGGAGGCAGGCTGGGAAGGAGGCAGGCTGGGAAGGAAGCAGGCTGGGAAGG
Source organism: Procambarus clarkii (assembly GCF_040958095.1). NCBI lineage: Eukaryota > Metazoa > Arthropoda > Malacostraca > Decapoda > Cambaridae > Procambarus > Procambarus clarkii. Next base: position 19,217,913 of record NC_091203.1, on the reverse strand, counting down.
AAGCAGGCTGGCAGGCTGGGAAGGAGGCAGGCTGGGAAGGAGGCAGGCTGGCAGGCTGGGAAGGAGGCAGGCTGGGAAGGAAGCAGGCTGGCAGGCTGGGAAGGAGGCAGGCAGGCAGGCTGGGAAGGAGGCAGGCTGGGAAGGAGGCAGGCTGGGAAGGAAGCAGGCTGGCAGGCTGGGAAGGAGGCAGGCTGGGAAGGAAGCAGGCTGGCAGGCTGGGAAGGAGGCAGGCTGGGAAGGAGGCAGGCAGGCAGGCAGGCTGGGAAGGAGGCAGGCTGGCAGGCAGGGAAGGAGGCAGGCTGGCAGGCTGGGAAGGAGGCAGGCTGGGAAGGAGGCAGGCAGGCAGGCAGGCAGGAAGCGATATATGGGTGTTGAAGTGAACCGTGAACCACGTGACCTTTGAGAGTGTGTGTGTGTGTGTGTGTGTGTGGGTTTGGGGTGGGGGGTGGGGGTGGTGTGTCGGTGGTGGGGGGAGAAGGGGAGGTGTGTCGGTGGTGGGGGGAGAGGGGGAGGTGTGTCGGTGGTGGGGGAGGGACCGGCTGACTCCGTAAGCCTAACCACACTCCACAGACCTGTGACCCAGATTTGTTTCTTAAATGTACAGTACATCATCGTATATTTTAGACAGGATGTTCCTGCAGGCTGGCAGGAAACATCCAGAGGATGTTTGCCAGACGTCTTAATAATCAGTTAGGAACAATTAAGGACTTTTATAAAGCGGATCAGGACTTCACTTATTGATGAGTACAAACAAAACACGGTCGCATTTACGCCATGAACCTGACGATTTTTTTCCCTAGAGTTTTTTCATAAATTTTTCGGAAAAATTTCTTTTTACATTTCTAGTTTATTTTTTCCCCTCTATTTCTCGTATACGAACTTACATGTTAACCGACGGGTCTCGTCCCCAAGGGGTTCGGAAACCAAGTGGTGCTCTGTATTTATTTATTTTTTTTTGTTCATACTTTCCCGTATTGTACAGGCAATGTTGTTCTTCAATTGGCCCTTATATGCACATATCCATCTGAAGAATTCTATTAGGAACATTTTCATACCTAAATGAGCGCTGTAACACGAAAATTGAGATTACTACCAGGAAATAATACTAAACATATGTGGGCGGGAATTGGGAGTGTAGCTGGAAGGCGTCTGAGCGCTCGCTCATAGCTAACGCGTGGCCCGTCTTCAACTCGTCGGCGGTTGGAGCGTGTTACGGCCCTCTCGGGACGCAACGGGGTCCTTACTCTGATGTTGTTAGAGGAAGATATAATGTATCCGTTCCCGAGCCAGTAGTGGCTATCAAGGGATGAGATCCGTGACGCAAGTAACTTAAAGGGAGTAGGGAAAGAAAGCTAAGAACTTAAAATTATAATTACCATCACCGTTTAAATATAAAGAATAAATAAGTGCACAAAGGGGAGGGGTATTAACACTTTGCAAGGGGATTAATCCTCAATCGATGTCTTCTACTGAAGACGCTGGTGCCATAACTCTCGGTGCCTTCTTCGTGGCCTCACGACGTGTCCTCTGAGAATGCCGAGCCTACCCGGGCCACAGGTCAGCCAAAACGCAGGTCCACCGGGGGCACCGTTGTGGAGGCCGTCAACCACACGTCCAGCTGGTCTGCTGGCAGGTACTGAGCCACCAAGGCTGGTACGGCCACTCCACGAACGATATAAGGGGTACGCCCTAGACAGGAGTCTCGTGTGATATCACAAATCACCCTCCTGTCCTCAATACCCCAGTGGATGATCGTCTCCAACAGTCGGTCCCGGGTAAATCCTTTCACTGCCACTCCACTGGCAGGCTAACACACCACAGTGTTCTTCCGGGGGGACGACGTCACAACAGCTGCAGTAAACTTCACAGTATGGAGACTGGCTGCCTCGGGTAGACTGACTCAACCTTCAACACAGTGGTCCCAGGTCGACTCTGTAAACAGACACGTCATCAATAACCGGGACACTAATACATCTCACTTACGGGCTCGGGCACAAACACCTGACGTATCCAGTCCATAGATGGCGCTGTCGTCGGAGCACCACCTCACCAGAGGTCAGGAGCGGCGGTGTTGAGCGCTGAACCAGACTGGAAACTGGTCCTCGAGGCCAGTACTCGCTGTCCTCACTAGGTGTCGTCGTCCGTTTGGCGGGGGTTTCGGGAGCTGACTCACAGATGGCGTGGTTGTCACTGCTCCAGGCTCGGACGCTGGATCCGGGTTCGTAACAGAGCGTGACCAGGTTTTTTATTTTATATGCTAATATTCCTCTAGAGAATTCTATTACGAACCCATTGAGACCAAAATGAAAGACCTTAGACAAAAATTGAGGTGACCAGAGTGAAAATAGTGAAAACATTTTATCGCGTTTGCGCGCTCTTGGGTAACTCGTTCGCACTTTCTCTGCTTGCTGTGGGTAATTAGCCGGGCTTTTGGAGTTTATATGCATTTAGTACTGTAGAGAATTTTATTGCGAACACAATGATACCAAATTTAATCTCGTAGAACGAAAATTGAGGTGACAAAGTTGAAGAGAGTATACACTTTTCGGAATTGATGCGCGCTTCCGTGACATGCTGGGGCCCATATCGCCCTGTCGAGGGGTGGCACGCGGGGTGCGCGAAAGTGTTAAACTGCTGAGGGTTTGCCTCCAGTGACTTATATACAAGGACAGCAACTATATTTAGGATTTCTATTTTGACTATCAGCACTTCCACCATATCATTTGAGGTGTTTAGCAGCTCAGTACAGATGAGTGTGTCTTTGATGTAGAGGCTGACCCCTCCCTGAAGCCGGTGTTTCCTATCACATCTGAAAAGATTGTACTCTGAGATCCATATTTCACCATCATGGTAGTCCTTTGTGTGGGTGTCTGTTAGGGCTGCAAATGCTGCATTTGCCTCGTGAAGGAGACCATCAATAAAGTGAACTTTGTTGGATTTGCGTGTTTTTATACCCTGGATGTTGGCAAATATAAATGATGTTATCGTGTTAGTGGAAGTGCTGGATGCTTTACTTGGTGTTAATATCTGAGGTTCTGGTAAGGAGGCCACTGTGTTTGCATCCAGGGTGTGTTGTTTTGGAAGTGATTCGTCCAGTTTTGGTTGTAGGACGGGTGTTGTGTGGTGTAGTACCTGTGTGCTTGTTGATAGTTTGTATTCCAGTCTTGTGGGTATCTCCCTTCCCCTCTGTAATCCTGTAGTGGTTCCATCTGACTGTTCCTCTCTCTTATATTTACTACTGTTTCTGCTTTCCTCTAAAATATTTCCAGTAGTGTCATATTGATCTTCCCGTCTATAACGCTGTGTACCTCTCACGTGGCATTCCGGACACTGAAGATTGTAGCAGTTTTTGTCCCTAATTGAAAATTGACATAATTTAGGGTGGAAGTATCTACACCCTGTTCCAAAACGGCATGTACCCCTCGCCAACATGTTCCTGCATTTTCGAGGATGCAGAAAATGGCATTTTGCTCCTAATTTTCCATATTTGCATATTCCTTTAGCGTAGAATTTGCAAATGTGTTCCGGTTTTGCGTTTTTCAAGGTATTTATATCTGTGTCTGTCTTGTCTACCTTTTTATTGGAGCCATCTCCGTTTTTCGTCCCAATTCCTTCATCTTTGCACTGTCTCACTGTTGCTCTCATTGTTTATATTACCTGGCTCTGCAATATTGCTGTTATTTTGTACCACAATATCCTCTTCCTCCACACTACTGCTGCGGTTCTTTAAACTATCTGTTCCTGAGTTTTGGTCGTTATCCAATGTTGTCTTTTCCCAGTCCGCATATATCACTGGTAGCTTGTCTGTGAATGATAATCTCTGTGACTCGGGAATGTTTTTCATCAGATTAGTTATGTTCTCTAACATTAATCTGTCACCTTTGCAAACCCAGTAAATTCCTTGCCTTTCTGGGGGGAGCCCCGTCGGCTCCCCGGAGCTTTACCGGCTGATATGCTAATGTCAGACTTTGGCATCAGTCATGTGTATGGAGTTCTAGGGCCTACCGGGGACCACGAGCCAGAACCTGGCCCCCTCAGAGAGGCAAGGGGAACAATGGCCTATAGAAACCCCCGTGTGGTTGGAAGCATTCTATGCCTGCCATCGACCGGGTCAAGCATCCAGAAAGGTAAGCATTCCAAAACAAACCCCTATTCTGGTGAAAATTGCTACCTAAGCCGAACTAGTGGATAGAACTCTTCAACAGAAAACAAGGAAACTAGTATGACGTCATACGTCACCGCGCCGCTGTCTGCGCAGCTCCCCCCTCCCCGGGAGGGGGAAGGGGGAGCCCCAGACCTCCCATGCCGGCTATCCACCCATCAGTTCTGAGGCTGGATGTCAAAACACGCGAAAAACGCCGACCGGAGGGAGGGAGGGTTGCCGGGGAGCCTCCGGGTCTCACCCAGAAAATGGCGTTTCATTACATTCAACGCTGGTTTTTTGTGCATCCTGGAGATACTTCTGTATAGCCCAGGTGAAATCTTTTGTTACAGATACAACACTTGACGCTTACATTACGTCTTCCCAGTACTCCCGAACACTTGCCACACCTTTCCATTGTCTGATGTATTGTATTGTATTTGTGCTTCACTGTGTAGATCACTTGTTGATGTCAGTCCTTTTAACTCTTTATAAAATTATATGTATATATTTATATATTTAATATTTATAATATTATATGTATACCGTATATTTGTAATATTATGTATGTTATTTTGTTCAAACTTTATGGCAGGTACTTAGCGTAGGGTAGCGAAGCTGGTCCCCGGTTGGTACAGGTGACCTCTTGTTGTCCCAGGTTGATGTCACCAGTTTCCAGTTACCCGATTTATAACCACTGATGCCGCCTCTTGCCACTATTCTATATTTCTAGTATTCTATATTTATAATATTCTATGCACGATTTTCCTTCACTTCCAACTTATATGTTGTTGTGATACCCGTTCCACTTGATTGTTCCACGAATCACCGTTCACTAATTTTTCCTCATACAAGCATGTACACAAAGTCTCGTGCACTGGCTCACATGTGGTCTCCCGTTTATTCTCTATTTAACACAAAGTTCTATTGTTAATGACTGTTTTCAATTTTCCAGCGTGTCACTATGCACTTTGTTATGTCTGTAATCAGTAATCCATGGCAGTAGTCCTAAGAAATCCCGGTTAATGTCACGATTTTAACGAAGCACGCACAATACGTCTTCCCCCTCCCTCGACCTCGGCTTGCCCAGAAAATAGCGTTTCATTACATTCAATGCTGTTTTTTTTGTCTTGGTTCTTGATTGGTCGGCATGTTATGTCTGATAGAGTTGCCTTTTATTGCCCACCTTTGGCAGAGCTTTTCTTGGGGGAGCCCCGTCGGCTCCCCGGAGCTATCCCAGGCTGATATGCTAATGTCAGACTTTGGCATCAGTCATGTGTATGGAGTTCTTAGGCCTACCGGGGACCACGGCCAGAACCGGGCCCCCTCAGAGAGGCAAGGGGAGCAATGGCCTATAGAAGCCCCCGTGTAGTTGGAAGCATTCTATGTCTGCCATCGACCGGAACAGGCACCCAGAAAGGTAAGCGCCCCAAAACAAACCCCTATTCGGGTTAAAATTGCTACCTAATACCGAACTAGTGGATAGAACTCCCCAACCGAAAACAAGCAAATTAGTGTGACGTCACACACTGCCGCGCCGCTGTCTGCGCAGCTCCCCCCTCCCCGGGAGGGGGAAGGGGGAGCCCCAGACCCCCCGCGCCGGCTACCCACACCTCAGTTCTTGAGGCTGATGCTATAGGCGATGGTCGTGTGCTCTGGCTCCGGTGTCGCTACTGCACTGTGCTTTGAGTGTGGTGTTAGTTTTGTGGGTGCGAGAGCCAGGAGTTATCTTCAGTACTCGGGCTGCATGCGCCTAGGGCTGCCTTCCCTAGGTGCCCTGTAAGTACTGCCCTTGGGGCTTGGGGCCGCCTTCCACAGGCTCCTCGGGGTCTGCCTCTGCTGGTCCGTTTTACCTTTCGGTTTTTCGGCCGCCTGTTGGGCTCTTGGGTGTTCTGTTCTCCCTTGTTACCAGCAGGTAAGAGGCAGTTTGCACTGGTAGGGGCGCATGGTGCTGCTCAGCTTGTATTTCCCGACATCGCGGCCGGCTCTGTTCCTTGGGGTTCGCTGTCCTCTTGCGGGGTTTTGTTTTTCTTTTTGTTTTTGCCTGGTGGGGGGTTCTGTCATTTTATTCAGTTTGTTTTTGCCCTTCCACTGTTCTCCTCGGTGGCGCCCCCTGCTAGGTCCCCGTGAGTGTACACGTCCCTGGGGTTCAGCTTTAGAAGTTTGCTTGGTAGTTTTGGGCGCCGGTTTGCAGCACCCTGCCTGGGACTACCTGAGCGCGAGTCCTCTTAAAGTAAACGCTCAGGACCCTGGGAATCCCCTAGGGGGCACGTGGGTCCGATGGATGTGACCCCGGAGTCCCCACTCGCTGTGTGCGAGTTTGAGGGTTGCTCGGTCCCCTTGTCTCAGGGTGACCCTCATTGTTTTTGCCTCTGCCACGCTGCCTGTTGGGTCGGTGATACTTTCGACCCTGAGTCCTGTGAGTGTTGCTGCTTGCTTGTGACTCAATTTACCCAATCCTCTGATGATTCTATTCGGGTACAGGCGGCACGTGCGTTGCAGTCTAGGTTTCGTCTGTTGCAACGCGCTCGGTTGGTTGCTTCCCCGGATGCCCCGGGGCTGCCCCGCTTTGCTTTTCGAGACCCGGACTTGGGGGTGGGGGTCGCTTCGATCCTGGTTCAGTCCGCACCTCCTCGTCCTTCCCCTTCTGTTCGTTCTGGTCCCCCGCCCCTGCTTCCGGCCCCGAAGCGTCTGAGGGTTTCGGGGTCGGAGCAGGGGTTACTTGATCTCGAGACTCGGGCAGCTTCGGGGGTTGCCCCTTCCGGGGGGGCGGCAGAGGCATTCGAGTCTTGTCTCCCGGCCGAAGCTTCAGGGTCTGACCAGTGGGCCCCCCTTCCTCCAGCTTTTCCGGCTGCTCCGTCCTTGTCTTGTGGGGTCGGGGCTTGGGGAGAGGACTCGGCCTCGGGTCCTGTGGTGACGGACCTCGAGGCTGGGGAGGGGCTGACTTGGGGGCCTTGGGCCCCGCTGGACCCCGCCTGGGTTTTTCTTCCCACTGAGCGGGGCTTATTGTTACAAGGAGTGGGGTTTTCTTTCCCCCCCTCTGCGTACGAGTTGGATTTGGTGTCGGCCCCTCCCCGGGTACGGTTCCGTGTTCCCCCGGGTACGTCGGTTCCGTCCTTCCGGAGGTTTTCGGCTTATCGCATCCAACCTGGTGTGGTGCGAGCGGCCTTTGCAGCTTACCTCCTGCGTGACCCGGATTATGCCTCGGAAATGGATCCGTCCACGTTCAGGTTTGGGACTTCGTTCCCTTTCTGGCTCCGTTACGAGGTTCCGGAGTCGTCCTGGCTAGCAGACTGCCCCTTGTTTGGTCTGGATTCCTGGCATTCCTTCTGTCGTTCCCGCACGCTGGAGTGGCGGGAAGCTTCCACGGTGCTTCAGGTTTTCCTGGGGGGTGAACTTGAGTACCTGAATGAGTGCTTGTTTGCCCCTGCCCTTCCCCGCGATGTGGGCGTTAATCAGCTCCATGTGCAGGTTCCCTCCCTTTCGGCGGCGCTCGTGGCGGAGGACTTGCGCGCTCGGGGCCTTTTGTGTTCGGCCTTGCGGTTCTTTTCCCTCCTGGAGCTGTCTTCGGATTGGCTCGTGGAGGATGTGGGGACGCTTGGGTCCGTCCCGGGGTCCGGCACCTTGTCCTCGGCTGCGCGTTCGTCGGCTGCCTTGTTGAAGCTGTTCACGCCGATTTTGCGGGATGCGGTTTCCCTGTTCTATGCTTCCCGTCTCGCGTGTCGGCAGGCGGTGCTGGGTTCCTCCGTGGAATCTGCTTGGGCTCTGGCTCTTAGGCGTTCTTCACCTTTTTGTCCTCTCCTGTTTGGGGAGTCGGCCGTGGCGCAGTTTATTCAGGCTGCGTCGGCGGCTTGTCGTCCGATGTCGGACTTGTTGGTTTTCCGGGGGTCCCGGGGTGGGTCTTCCCGGAAAGGTCGTGCCAGGGCTCGGGGTTCCTCTCGTCGTAATTACCTAAGTGTAATTACCTAAGTGTAGTTACAGGATGAGAGCTACGCTCGTGGTGTCCCGTCTTCCCAGCACTCTTTGTCATATAACGCTTTGAAACTACTGACGGTCTTGGCCTCCACCACCTTCTCACTTAACTTGTTCCAACCGTCTACCACTCTATTTGCGAAGGTGAATTTTCTTATATTTCTTCGGCATCTGTGTTTAGCTAGTTTAAATCTATGACCTTTTGTTCTTGAAATTCCAGGTCTCAGGAAGTCTTCCCTGTCGATTTTATCAATTCCTGTTACTATTTTGTATGTAGTGATCATATCACCTCTTTTTCGTCGTGGTAGGCCTCTGGTGTCAGGTTTGGGGTTGGCTCCTCCTGCGGACCCTCCCTCGTCTGGTCGGCGCGGTGTTCGCGCTGTGCGGGGTTCTGGGTCTCGTAAGGGTCGCCGGCCCTTTCGCGGTTTGCCCCTTTGACGGGGCGATGGGGGGGCGGCTTGCGCTGTTCGCCCGCGCCTGGTCCCACGATTCGTGGGCCTTGCGGGTCGTGTCTCGCGGCCTGCGGTGGCGTTGGGTGGCCCCTCCCCCCTTTGGGGGGTCGGGGCTGGCGGGGCAGGCTTCTTCCCCTGCGCTCTGTCGAGTCGTCTTGGAGTGGGTACGCTTGGGCGTCGTCGAAACGACGTCGTCCCTCAGATGGGTTTCCCGTCTGTTTCCGGTTCCGAAACGGGACTGCGCGGACCTGCGGTTCATTCTGGACTTGTCCCGTCTGAACCCCTGGGTTCATTGCCCCTCCTTTCGGATGACTACGCTGTCTCAGGTTCGGCTCCTCTTGGAGCCGGGTGCTTGGATGGTGTCCCTGGACCTCCGGGACGCTTATTGGCATGTCCCGATTCATCCGCGGTTCAGGGACTGGCTCGGTTTTGTAGTGGGGCGTCTGAGTTACCGCTTTCGTTGTCTCCCGTTCGGGTTGAACCTGGCACCTCGCGTGTTCACAAGCCTTACACGGGTTGTGGTGGCTCGTTTGCGTCTCCTAGGTGTTCGGGTGTTGGCCTACCTCGACGACTGGCTGGTTTGGGCTCCCAGCCAGTCAGCTTGCTTGCTAGCCAGGGATTTGGTTCTTTCCCAGCTCGCCGGGTTCGGGTTCTTGGTGAACTGGAGGAAGTCCCATCTGGTTCCCTCTCAGGTTCGGACTTGGCTGGGTCTCGTGTGGGACTCTCAGACCGCCTCCTTGTCTATCCCTCCGGAGTCTCTCCTGCGGCTGCGGTCCCGCCTTCGTCTGTTTCTGGAGGGCCCTCGGGTCACCCGGCGGTTGCTCGAGGGGCTGTGCGGGAGCCTGAACTTCGCGATGGTGGTCTACCCGCCGGGTCGGGTTTGGCTTCGACGGCTGTTCTGGTTCCTTCGGGGTTCCCCCTTCCGCCTCTCTCGCGATCGCAGAGTTCGACCCCCGGGGGACTTGCGTCGGTTGCTGCGTCACCGGCTTCCTCTTCGGGTTTTTCGGGGTTCAGTGCCTTGGCGCCTACCCGAGCCCTCGCTCGATGTGTACATGGATGCGTCGTCTCTCGGCTGGGGTTTTGTGACCAGTGCTCACCAGGCCGGCCAGGGGCTTTGGGATCCGTCCTTCCGTCGAGCTCACAGTACGGTGCAGGAGTTCGCGGCAGTGTGGTTTGCTCTGGGGAGGATTCGGGTGGCCCGCGGATCGACGATTCGGCTCCATTCGGACTGCTCCCCGGTGGTTCATTGCCTGAACCGCGGGGGTTCGATGCGGTCCTTGTCTCTTTGGGGTTGGTCGCTTCGGGTGACTCGTCTGCTGAGTTCTCGGGGTTTGGCTCTCCTGGCGGTTCACGTACGGGGCGTGTCCAACGTCTTGGCCGACGCCCTGTCTCGCTTCGTTCCCCTCTCCACGGAGTGGACGGTCGACGACGAGTCTTTCCGTTGGCTTTGCCAGACGTTCGGGCGCCCCGAGGTGGACCTCTTCGCGTCGGCGTGGTCGCGGCGTCTTCCCGATTATGCGGCGCCCTTCCCCGATTGCGAGGCCGTCGGGGTCGATGCCTTTCGGCTCGACTGGTCGAGGTGGGGGTTCCTGTACCTCTTTCCCCCGGTTCGGCTGTTGCTCCAGGTCCTGACTCGCTTAGAGACTTACCGGGGGAGAGTTGTCCTTCTGGCCCCTTGGTGGCCGGCCCAGCCTTGGTTTCAGGCGCTGGTTGCTCGGTGTCCGAACCCGAGGGTTTTCCCGCGGCTCCGCCTCTTTCAGCAGATCGGGCCGGTACGTCACGTGGCTGGTTCGATCTTCTCCTCGAGTCTTCGCGTATGGTTTTTTTGACTCGAGTCTATCATCATCTCTATGGTGATCAGGTGGCCTCCTTGTTGGTGTCCCACCTGAGGGCTTCTTCTCGGCGGCAGTATGAAGTTTCCTGGCGATCCTTCCGTTTCTTTTTGCGTCTTCGTCGTGTTAGCTCCTTATCTGTTCGGGTGGTCTTGTCCTTCCTCTCGTGGTTGTTTCAGGACCGTCATCTTATGCCTAACACTGTCGCTTCGTATCGTGCGGCGCTGGCGGAGCCGCTTCAGCTTGCTTTCGGTATCGATGTTACGTCTGCGCCGTTTCGCAAGCTGTCTCGTGCATTGTTTCACCTCCGGCCTGCTCATGCGTCGCCTGAGCCGTCCTGGTCTTTGGACAGAGTGCTCGCTTTCCTTTCATCTCCTCGTTTCGTTGTGGCCCCTTCGGTCCAGGATTGTTTTTCCAAGGCACTTTTCTTGTTGGCTTTGGCCTCTGGGGGTCGGGTAGGGGAGCTTCATGCTCTCCTCCGGCGCAGGGGTTTCTGCTCTTTTGGTCGTGGTGATAGTTTTTTTCGTTTGCAGCCGTCTCCTTCTTTTCTGGCGAAGAATGAGACTGCTGCGTTCCGGAGGGGTCCATGGGTGGTTGATGCTTGGTTGGTCAGGCCGGGGGTGCATCATGTTTTGTGTCCGGTTGCGGCGCTTCGCCGTTATTTGCGCGCCACAGCTTCTGTGTCCGGGGACGCGCTGTGGGTTGATCCGGTTTCCCTTCTTCCCTGTTCGCGGGTTCGGGTCTCTCAGGTCGTCCGCAGGGTTATTAGGTCTAGCCAGCCTGCGGTCTATCCCCGTGCCCATGACGTTCGTAAGTTCGCGGCTCTTGCTGCCGTCTTTGGGAATATGTCTTGGTCTGATATTCGGGCGCGGGGATTTTGGCGGTCGAACAGGGTCCTGGCTGCTCGTTACCTTGTGAATGTCCCTGGCCCTCGTCGGGCCCGTGTTGCTTTGGGTCGGCGGTTGCAGCCAGTTGTCTCGGCTTCGAGTTGAGGGGTGAGCGACGACCGCCTCCCGGGTAAGTCCCTCTTTTTCTGTCTGTGGGTAGTTAGCTCCGAGGAGCCGACGGGGCTCCCCCAGAAAACCAGCGTTGAATGTAATGAAACGCCATTTTCTGGGTGAGTCCCGGAGGCTCCCCGGCATCCCTCCCTCCCTCCGGTCGGCGGTTTTTCGCGTTTTTGACATCCAGCCTCAAGAACTGAGGTGTGGGTAGCCGGCGCGGGGGGTCTGGGGCTCCCCCTTCCCCCTCCCGGGGAGGGGGGAGCTGCGCAGACAGCGGCGCGGCAGTGTGTGACGTCACACTAATTTGCTTGTTTTCGGTTGGGGAGTTCTATCCACTAGTTCGGTATTAGGTAGCAATTTTAACCAGAATAGGGGTTTGTTTTGGGGCGCTTACCTTTCTGGGTGCCTGTTCCGGTCGATGGCAGACATAGAATGCTTCCAACTACACGGGGGCTTCTATAGGCCATTGCTCCCCTTGCCTCTCTGAGGGGGCCCGGTTCTGGCCGTGGTCCCCGGTAGGCCTAAGAACTCCATACACATGACTGATGCCAAAGTCTGACATTAGCATATCAGCCTGGGATAGCTCCGGGGAGCCTCCGGGACTCACCCAGAAAATGGCGTTTCATTACATTCAACGCTGGTTTTTTGTTGACATTTGGCACCAATGTCACCTCGACACTGTTTCACAAGTTGTCCTGTGGTTTCTTTCATCTGCGCTGACTCATGCTCCTCCAGTGCTGTCTTGGACTCTTGATAAGGTGTTGGTGTGTTTACAGCTCTGATGATGATGTATTTGTGGTCCAAATGTGTGCTTTTGACAGGTGTGTGTTTAAATATTTATAACCATTTAGTCATCTTTTCTTTGTTTTAACATTGGTAATACATATACCTTTTATCAACAGGTTATCTTCATGTCATCACTATTTTATGTGCTGAGTGCAAGTGATTGTGTTTACAAGCCAGTAGCGATCCTGGCCAATCTTGCCCCTGGTCAGATGAATCAGTAAGTATTTCATAAACTTTTTTGCAGTTCTCAGGAAGCGAGATGATACATCATTTATTCCATTGTTTGTTCCATAACTAGAAGCAACAGCTTTCTCTACTGTTTACTGAGTTTTCAGTAAACTTAGCTTAATTAGTTTCCATTAAGTCATACTTAACATATTTGATTGACATAAAGTATAAAGTGTGTACACAAAAACAGGGACATACATTAGAGCATTACATCTTATACTTTGTGAAAACTGAGCCACTTAGAGATAGATCTAGACTTCCATTTTATGGAATGGCAGTTCATTTTATTGCCAATGATAAAATATAAGACATTCTTGTGTTCTATTCATATTTAGTGTATAGTAGAATATGAAAATATATGAGATAAAACTGTTGCTGTAGTTGTGTTGTGTATAATCATAAACACCACCACTTACAATGGCCTGTAGTATTCAGTATTGATCATTATGGACAGTAAAGTGTTTTACCAGGACTTGCATGCAACACGTAGGGTGATATGGTCATACATTGCTTTGTACTTTATATTACTTTGTACTTTATGCAACAGTTCATGAGAAATACTGTACACCTTGTCTCATAAACCTTCAAAATGAGATCATCATCAAAATTGTCACATTACATGTGTGAGGAAAAAAAAAGAGAGATAGTAATTTCTTCCTATAGAATGATATATTTACTTGCAGAAAGTAAACAAATCTACATCTTTTCTGGTGACTTGTAGGAGAAAGCGGTTGAGGGAATGTTGTATCATATGATGCCTGCTGCAAGGTTTGCCAACAGTGATGCAGTGGAGAGGACTCGCATGTTCACTTTGGATGCTTTTTATTTTCTTGTTTCACTTGTTTGTTTATACAATGTAGTATCCGTTCTGAATATCTCAGTTTAAGCACACACAGTTAATTAAAAAAGTGTTGAATGTAATAAAATGCTTCTTTCTGGGTGAGCCCTAGTGGCTTCCCGATACTATATTGCTGATATAGTTTCCCAATACTTAGTCACATCAGCATAGGAGTCTTATTGGCTTATCGGAGGCCAGAGCCAGATCCTGGCTCCCTCAAGGAGGCACAGGGAGCAGGGGATTGTGATAATATAAATTACCATCCACACTTCCGTGGAAATAAACATTCCAATCACTGGGGCTGTATGGGTCTTGAACCCCAAGCATGTTAGACCAACAGTCTATCAGCTGGACTATGAGCAGTCTTATAAAAGGAAACTTTCTAGAAGCAGCATTCTGCTGCCAAACTGGAATTTTCGTCGTATATATTCAGCCCCCCTCCTCTCTCTTCCCCCGCACCCCCTCCCCCCAGGAGGGCGAGAGGGGGGGTCCCAGCCCAGCCAACCTTCAGCCGGACAGTCAGTTTGTTGGCTGAAGCTGTACAGGGTGGACGCCTGCTCTGGCCTCGATTACCTGATTGGCTTCACCCCGCTGGTGTTCCTTCTGTGTGTTAGCAGTGTCTAGGAGTTTGTACCAAGGACTGCATGCGCTTAGGGGTCCAATCCCTAAGTTCTTTGTGTGTACGCCTCTTGGGGTTCAGAGTTCTCTTCTCCGAGTCCTTTGGGTCCCAATACCCTTAGTGGTAGTGACTGCTTGGTTCGCTACCTCGCCCTTGGGGTCAGCTTAGGTCCCAGTACTTTCGTTTGGCCCTGGGTAGGGAGTGGTTAGTTGTTGGTTGGGGGCATGCTGGGCTGCCCAGTTTGCATAATTGCAGCACTGTGTCTCTTTCTGGTCCCTTGGACTGTGGTGCAGTTTTCTTTCAATCTTTAGTTTGCTTTCTTGCCCGTTGGGAGGCTGCCACAGTCTGTATTAGGTGTATAACTAGGTGTATTACTAGGTTCAGTAAAGTGGTGGTCCTCTGGGCCTCTGGGGTTGCTCACCTCACAGGGACCAGTTTGCCCAGATCAGTTACAGGGATACAGCTGACTTTGGCGGTCCAGCACCTGAGCTTGTTGTAGGGACACACCTCCCTGCTGGCCCTGGAAAACCCTGTCAGGACTTAGTTGATATGATGGATGAGTCTTCTGAGTCCTATCTTTGAAGGTTGCATGTTGCCCCCTGTCTCAGGGTGATGATCACTTGTATTGCCTGTCATGCTGCTTGTTGGGTCGATGACAACTTCGACCCAGAGTCTTGCGAGACTTGTTCTCTGCTCGTGCTCCAATTTACCTATACTGCTACAGTTGAGGTTAGGGCTGTAGCAGCTCACGCGTTGCATGCTAGATTTAGGTTGCTGTAATGTGCGTGGTTGGTTGCCTGCTCGAATGCCCCATGGCCGCCCTATTTTGGTTATTGGGACCCCCAGACTTGGGGGCGATGGTCGCTCTGACCTTGGTTCCGTTCGTGCGCCTTCGTCCTTCCCTTGTGGGAATGGTGCACCATTCTCCTTCCACCCCCCTTCCGGCTCCCAAACATCTAAGGGTTTCAGGGTTGGGGCAGGGTTTAGATGGGGATGAGGCTCGGGCGGCTCCGGAGGTTGCTCTTTTCAAAGCAGGGACAGAGGCATTTGAAGCGGAGACAGGCATTCGAGCTGGTTCCTCCTGCCAAGACTCCTGGGGGTTTTCAACAGGTCCCTTTCTTGGATGCCTTTCCTGTGGACTCTGCCTTTCCTTCAAGGATGGAGGGCATTGAGGACGGCTCTGCCCTGGATCCTAGTTTAGTGGATTCCAGGGCTGGGGGGGGGGGGAGGCAGTCTTAGGCGCTTGGGCCCCTTTCTATCCTGCCTGGGTTTTAGTGCCTTCGGCGCTGGGTCTGCTGTTGCAAGGTTCGTGGTTTTCGTACCCCCTTCCTTGTACGAATTTGATATGGGGTCGACTCTCCCTGGGTTTGTTTCCAGGTTCCCTTAGGTTCTGCCGCTGCGTTCTTCCAGAGGTTTTCGATCTCTTGAATTTCCCCTGCAAAGGTTCGGGAGGCCCTTAGTTCATACCTCCTGCAAGACCTGGCTTCTGCCTTGGTGCTCGACCCGTTCTGTCTTGAATTCGGGTCATCTTCGTCGTATTGGATACGTTTTGAGGTATCGCTGTCTTCCTGGCTTGAAGACTGCCCTTCATTTCATTGGGGTGTGGCATGTGTTTTGTCATTCTTGCCCACTTGAGTGGTGGGAGCTCACTACGGTGTTGCAAGTGTACTTGGGGGGCGCATTTGAGCATCTTAACCCTTAAACTGCGCATGGCGTATATATACGCCTTGAGTAACATGTCCCACCGTGTGCATGGCGTATATTTACACCCAAGGGTACCAGGCCCGATTCAAATGACCCGTGGCTACACGGGGTTCACATTAGCTTCCTAAGGGCTCTTGTAAACAGATGCCATTTAAAAAAAAAATCGTGGGCAATAAACTCAGGTGTGAGAGGCACAGTACTGTTGGAGCAACCAAGGTTGGCACACGCTGCATGAGTGAACAGCATTGCTGTTCAGCTTGTTACCACAGCATCACCGAAAAATGTCAAAATAAATATATAATTGCTATTATTTAGCGATGACAATATTACAGATGACCCCTGACTGATATAAATAACCAGGGTTGTGATAATAGCAGGATTGTTGTAATAATTAGTGCTGTGGGACGAGTGATGCTGAGAGACGGAGGGAGATAACATCGTTTACTGACTGTGTGGCCACCTGTTATTGTCTGCATTCACCATACCAGCTCAGTGGTTCTCTATGGTGAACACAAATGTAGATACTTATATATAATGTGCGTATTAGTGTAATAACAGCAAAAGGATTATGCAGGGAGGAGCCATATGTGTGACGGAGGTGACGTCGTCTGCACGACTTGTCTAGCTGTTTAGAGGGTGGCCACTATGCTCTTTGGGCACTCAACAAGCTTTGGTGTACAGTTACAGTGCATACAACATGTAGATACTTATATATAATATGTGTATATAGGGTAATAACACTGCAAACAGTATTGTTGGGGGAGAAAGTTTAGTGCGTGTGACCTTGAATGAGTGAGGGAGTCGCAAGCTGACTGTGTGTACAGCGACGATTCTTAGTGCCTGAACTAACTATATCAGCTTAGCTGTACAGTTGTGATGAACAAAACATATACATACTTATATATAACATCTGTATATAGTGTCATAACACCACAAACGGTATTGTTGGGGAGAAAGTTTAGTGCGTGTGGCCTTGAGTGAGTGAGGCAGCCGCTAGTTGACTGTGTGTATAGTGACGGCTCTTAGTGCCTAAACAAACTATATCTGCTTAGTTGTACACTTGTGGTGAACAAAACATTTAGTTTCTTATATATAACGTCTGTATATTGTGAATAAAATATAAAACAGGATGGTGGGAGGAAAAAGTGGGCGAGTGAGGTGTTGAGGGAGTGGCAATGAGTGGTTGCTGGTGTGTGGCGGTAACTCCTCGTTGCTTTTCGACTCTCAATACCAACTTAGTGATTCGTTATGGTGAACAAAACATGCAGATACTTAAATATAACCTGTGTATAGTGTGTAATAGCAGCAAAACTATTTGTTTATTGTTTTATAAACATAATAATTGAATCACTATTATGCACACTATACTTTTGAGTATAGCGATTATTCACCACTTGTTATATATATATATATATATATATATATATATATATATATATAATATATATATATATATATATATATATATATATATATATATATATATATATATATATATATATATATATATATATATATATATATATATATATATGTCGTACCTAGTAGCCAGAACTCACTTCTCAGCCTACTATTCAAGGCCCGATTTGCCTAATAAGCCAAGTTTTCCTGAATTAATATATTTACTATAATTTTTTTCTTATGAAATGATAAAGCAACCCTTTTCTCTATGTATGAGGTCAATTTTTTTTTATTGGAGTTAAAATTAACGTAGATATATGACCGAACCTAACCAACCCTACCTAACCTAACCTAACCTATATTTATAGGTAAGGTTAGGTTAGGTAGCCAAAAAAAGCTAGGTTAGGTTAGGTAGACGAAAAAACATTAATTCATGAAAACTTGGCTTATTAGGCAAATCGGGCCTTGAATAGTAGGCTGAGAAGTGCGTTCTGGCTATTAGGTACGACATATATATATATATATATATATATATATATATATATATATATATATATATAATATGTCGTACCTAATAGCCAGAACGCACTTCTCAGCCTACTATTCAAGGCCCGATTTGCCTAATAAGCCAAGTTTTCATGAATTAATGTTTTTTCGTCTACCTAACCTAACCTAGCTTTTTTTGGCTACCTAACCTAACCTTACCTATAAATATAGGTTAGGTTAGGTTAGGTAGGGTTGGTTAGGTTCGGTCATATATCTACGTTAATTTTAACTCCAATAAAAAAAAATTTACCTCATACATAGAGAAAAGGGTTGCTTTATCATTTCATAAGAAAAAAATTATAGTAAATATATTAATTCAGGAAAACTTGGCTTATTAGGCAAATCGGGCCTTGAATAGTAGGCTGAGAAGTGCGTTCTGGCTACTAGGTACGACATATATATATATATATATATATATATATATATATATATATATATATATATATATATAATGTCGTACCTAGTAGCCAGAACGCACTTCTCAGCCTACTATGCAAGGCCCGATTTGCCTAATAAGCCAAGTATTCATGAATTAATTGTTTTTCGACTACCTAACCTACCTAACCTAACCTAACCTAACTTTTTCGGCTACCTAACCTAACCTAACCTATAAAGATAGGTTAGGTTAGGTTAGGTAGGGTTTGTTAGGTTCGGTCATACATCTACGTTAATTTTAACTCCAATAAAGAAAAATTGACCTCATACATAATGAAAAGGGTAGATTTATCATTTCATAAGAAAAAAATTAGAGAAAATATATTAATTCAGGAAAACTTGGCTTATTAGGCAAATCGGGCCATGAATAGTAGGCCAAAAAGTGCGTTCTGGCTACTAGGTACGACATATATATATATATATATATATATATATATATATATATATATATATATATATATATATATATATATATATATATATATATATATATATATATATATATATATATATATATATATATATATATATATATATATATATATATATATATATATATATATATATATATATATATATATATATATATATATATATATATATATATATATATATATATATATATATATATATATATATATATATATATATATATATATATATATATATATATATATATATATATATAGATATATATATATATAGATATATATATATATAGATATATATATAGATATATAGATATATAGATATATATAGATATATATATATATATATATATATATATATATATATATATAGATATATATATATATATAGATATATATATAGATATATAGATATATATAGATATATATATATATATATATATATATATATATATATATATATATATATATATATATATATATATATATATGTCGTACCTAGTAGCCAGAACGCACTTCTCAGCCTACTATACAAGGCCCGTTTTGCCTAATAAGCCAAGTTTTCCTAAATTAATATATTTTCTCAAATTTTTTTCTTGTGAAATGATAAAGCTACCCATTTCATTATGTATGAGGTTAATTTGTTTTTATTTGAGAAAAAATTAACGTAGATATATGACCGAACCTAACCAACCCTACCTAACCTAACCTAACCTATCTCTATAGGTTAGGTTAGGTTAGGTGGCCGAAAAAGTTAGGTTAGGTTAGGTTAGGTAGGTTAGGTAGCCGAAAAACAATAAATTCATGAAAACTTGACTTATTAGGCAAATCGGGCCTTGCATAGTAGGCTGAGAAGTGCGTTCTGGCTACTAGGTACGACATATATATATATATATATATATATATATATATCTATATATATATCTATATAATAATAAAATACACACTATTGAATAATATTACTGCAAAAAACTAAGAAAAAATCAGAGACATAGAAATAATTAAGTGATAATATCTTTGTGGCAACTCCCATCTGTGAGCGCGGGTGACGCTGACTGGCTCTGACGACCGGTCTGTCAACGCCCACTTTTTGCCAGACTTCCTCAGTCAATTGCGCCCAAAATATGTCGCCTATGATTTTTTTTTTATTTTTCCCGTGCTCAGGGGACACAAATTAACATGTTTAGAAGACGAAAAAAAATTTTTGATTTTTTTTTCTTGCGCACAGGGGTGTAAATGTCCTCAGGACCCCTGAGCAGTGGAAGGGTTTATGCATGCTTGTATGCCCCTGTGCTTCCTCATGAGGTTGTGTGCTCCAGTTGCATGTCCAGGTACCTTCCCTTTCGGCTACAGAAGATCTTCGTGCTCGCAGGCATTTGGCTTCAGTCCTTCAATTTTTTTTCCCTTCTCGAGCTGTCTTCGGACTGGCATGTGGAGGAGTAGGCTGTTGGGTCATCATCTGCCACATTGACTTCAGCGGCCAGGTCATCAGTGGCGTTGCTTAAGCTGTTTGTGCCTATTCTCCAGGAGGCGATGTCATTGTTTTATGTCTCTCACCTCGCATGTCAGCAGGCTGTCCTCGCTCTCTCTGTGGATTCTGCATGGGCCCTGGCTATTAGATTTTCGACTCCATTTTGTCCACTGTTGTCTGCAGATTCGGTTGTGTGTCAGTTTCTCCAGGCGGCTTCTGCTAGTTGCCACCTTCTTTTGGATATGGTGGTTGTCCAGGGTACACAATGTCGTCCACAGGGCTTTGGCATCTGCTGGTCGAGGTGGGCTTTTGGCAATAGTTTCCAAGCTGGCATCTGCCTCGGACCCATCTTCGTCTGGTCGGCGTGGTGTTTGCTCTGCATGCAGGTCGAGTGCTCGGAAGGGTCACATGACCCTTTCGCAGGTCATCCCATTGACGAAGCATTGGGGAACCATTGGCTCTGTTTGCCTGTGCTTTGTTCCACAATTCGTGGGCATTTCAGGTTGTGTCTTCCAGCCTGCGGTGGCATTGGGCTGTTCCTTCCCCTCCGGGTGGCTCGGGGCTGGTGGGACAGGTTCCACTTCATTGGGTCATTCATTTCATCCAGGGTTCAGGACTGGTTAGGTTTCGTTGTGGGGCATCAGGCTTATTGTTTTTGTTGCCTTCCTTTTGGGCTGAATCTGGCACGTAGCATTTTCACGCTTCTTACCCAGGTCGTGGAGGCCCGTCTGTGTCTTCTAGGTGTTCGGGTTTTGGCCTACCTCGACGACTGGTTGGTTTGGGCTCCCAGCTGGTCTGTGTGTCTGCTCCCCAGGGGTTTGGTTCTTTCCCAGCTTGCTGGGTTCGGGTTCCTGGTGAACTGGAGGAAGTCCCATTTGGTTCTGTCTCAGGTTCAGACTTGGCTGGACCTTGTCTGTGACACCTGGACAGCGTCCTTGTCCCTCCCTCAGGCGGCGTCGCTCTGGCTGCAGTCTCACTGTCGTCTGTTTCTAAGGGGGGTCTCAGGTCACCCGGTGATTGCTCGAGAAGCTGTGTGGAAGTCTGAACTTCGCATTTGATCATTTACCTGCTGGGTCGGGTTTGGTTGCAGTTTCTGTTCTGGTTCCTTCAGGGCTGTTCCTTCCACCGCTTTCGCGATCGCTGGGTTCATCCCCCGGGGGTCTTGTATTGGCTTCTGCATCGCCGGCTTCCTCTTCAGGCTTCTCTGGGTCTTTCTTTTTCCATGGCTCGGTCTCTCAGGTCGTCCGCAGGGTTATCAGTGTTATACACTGTTACCCCTGCAGTGTATACTCTCGATCTTTTGGGTTTGAGCAGCTTCATTCCCTGTCTGACCTTCCACATGACCATTCTGGTTCTCTTTCTTTTGCAAATGAATTCCAGGATGATGTCTTGGCACCTTAAAGCACATTATGGCACGTTTGTATTCACCTAAGTTTTCAGGACTGATTAGGGTTTCTAGTGATGCATGAAGCTTATTGCTTCAAGGTTCTGCCATTTAGCTTGAATCTGACTCTTTGGATGCTTACCTACTTAGAACAGATAGTTGTGACCCAACTACATCAGTTGTGGGTTTGGATTCTGGCCTGTGTCGACAACAGGCTGGTTTGGGCTCTGAGTTGGTCTGCATGTCAGCTAGCCAGGGATCTGGTTCTTTCCCAGCTTGCCAGATTTGGGTTCCTGCTTGCATTCCCAGTTGGGTCTGTCCCAGGTTTGGACCTGGTTAGGTCTCATTTGGCACATGTGGTCGTCATCTCTTTCCATGCTTTATGCAGCTTTACTCCATCTGCAGCAGTGTCACTGTCTGGTGTTTGATCAGCTCTGGGTGACTTATAGATAGGTTAAGCATTTGTATGGGATTCTGAAATTTGCCTTCATGGTATTTATACTGGATTTGGTTTAGCTCTGGGCATTGTATTGGTACCTCTAGTTCCACCCTTTTTGCTATTACTGGGACATTGTGTTCTGGACATGCTTGCCCTTCATTAATTTTTGCTTCACTGGACTTCTCTTCAGGTCATTCAGTGTTCTGTTTCATGGGACCATCCTCCTGTCTCTCAACATGCTCACAGTTGCCTCAGCTCTAGGCTTTGTGACCAGCACACACTAGACCTCCCAGGGTCAGTAATTGGACTCAATCCATTAGTGCACAGAATGGTACTTGTGTATATCATGGTGTGGCAAGCCCTGCAGTGAATTCACCTTCCTCCAAGCCTCATTTATTTATTTATTTATTTATGCATATACAAGAATGTACATAAGGAATGTGAGGATACAAATATGGTAATTACAGTCTTGTAAAGCCACTAGCCACTAGCCTTGTAAAGCCACTCATTGAAGTACGAACTAGCATAAATAACGGTAGTAGGTCTAAGAGACCCAACAAGCGAGAAGGAATATTCAATCAATTCAATTTCAACAAAAAGAGGATTGACTGGGAAAAAATAAATGTAGACCTTGCAACCATTCAATGGGAGACGGTCTTAAGCGACAAAACTCCCACACAGGGAGATAAAAATATCTTATATATCTATATAGATAAAAGATATCTTCAAAAGAAGATAGAGAGAAGCTGAAACTGAACCTCGCCGAGGCAAAACATTTAAATGAGAGCAGGAATGAAGAAGAAATAATTTCTTTTTTCTACAAAGTGATAGGGGTAGGCAAACCAGTAAAGTGGTACATAAAGGCAAACCAACAAAATCAATAGAAAGAGGGGGAGTGAAGAATAAGGAAAGGGGGAACAAGTTCCTGAAGATTGCATACACCAACATAGATGGAGTGAGATCGAAGATACTGGAGTTAAGTGATGTAATACAGCTACAGACACCAGACATTGTTGCACTCACGGAGACAAAACTTGAAGATGTAATTTTAAATGAGGTCATATTCCCAAGGGGCTACTCAATTTGGAGACGGGACAGAAAAATTAGGAAAGGCGGTGGCGTTGCTGTGCTGGTAAAAGAACACCTAAAGGTGAAGGAAATAATGACTGCCAATCCACAAGAAGTTGACATAATAGCACTAGAGATCTGCTATGAGGATGATAAACTAATGATGATAAATGCATATAGTCCACCGCCAAGCAGCACATGGTCAAAGGAGGAGCTAGATAGTAAACGTGAAGGTCTTATAACAATAATGAGAGAGATTATAGCGGGAGCGGATAACGATAGATCACGACTGTTGATAGTCGGTGACTTCAACTTGAAATCCATAGACTGGGAAGCATATGAAGCTAAAACAGAAGATTTTTGGACCTGTAAATTTGTAGACCTCATCCTGGAAACATTCTTGTATCAACATGTTAAACAAGCTACTAGGATGAGGGAAGGGGACGTTCCCTCCATGCTAGATTTGATATTTACCAGGAAGGAGGAAGAGATATTTGACATTCAGTACCTTCCTCCCTTGGGTAAAAGTGACCATGTCTTTTTGGGAATAAAGTATGCAATGCGTTATAAGCTGGAAGAAAATAAGGAGGTTGAAGCAGTTGAAAAACCAGACTTCAGGAGAGGACATTATGGTGACCTTAGAAATTTTTTTAGTGAGTATAATTGGACAGACTTGATGCTAGGCAAGGAAGTGAATGAGATGTATGTCAAGTTTTGTGAAATATATGATAAAGGCACAAAAAAATTTATACCAAAACAGAGATGCAGAACTAGGAAACAGGATTGGTTCAATAGAAATTGCGAGAGGGCTAGAGACCGAAAGACACAAAAATGGAATCAATACAGGAAGAGGCCGAACCCCCAAACATACCAGCGATACAAAGATGCAAGAAACAACTACACGGCAGTGAGGAGAGAGGCAGAAAGAAATTTTGAAAAAGGGATTGCGGACAAATGTAAAACAGAACCAGGTCTATTCTATAAATTCATAAACAACAAATTGCAGGTAAAGGATAATATTCAGAGGTTGAAAATGGGAAATAGATTCACGGAAGATGAAATGGAAATGTGTGAAACACTAAACGAAAAGTTCCAAAGTGTGTTTGTACAAAATGAAATCTTTAGGGAACCAGATACAATAAGAATTCCAGAGAACAACATAGAACACATAGAGGTGTCTAGAGACGAAGTGGAAAAAATGCTCAAGGAGCTCGGTAAGAACAAAGCAGCTGGCCCAGATGGCGTTTCACCATGGGTTCTGAGAGAATGTGCATCTGAGCTCGGCATTCCACTTCACCTGATCTTTCAGGCATCCCTGTGTACAGGAATCGTAGCAGACGGGTGGAAACAGGCTAACATAGTTCCAATCTACAAAAGTGGCAGCAGGGAAGACCCCCTCAATTATAGACCTGTATCATTGACAAGTGTAATAGTGAAAGTATTGGAAAAACTAATCAAAACTAAATGGGTAGAACACCTAGAGAGAAATGATATAATATCAGACAGACAGTATGGTTTTCGATCTGGAAGATCCTGTGTATCGAATTTACTCAGTTTCTATGATCGAGCCACAGAGATATTACAGGAAAGAGATGGTTGGGTTGACTGCATCTATCTGGACCTAAAAAAGGCTTTCGACAGAGTTCCACATAAGAGGTTGTTCTGGAAACTGGAAAATATTGGAGGGGTGACAGGTAAGCTTCTATCATGGATGAAAAATTTTCTGACTGATAGAAAAATGAGGGCAGTAATCAGAGGCAATGTATCGGAATGGAGAAATGTCACAAGTGGAGTACCACAGGGTTCAGTTCTTGCACCAGTGATGTTTATTGTGTACATAAATGATCTACCAGTTGGTATACAGAATTATATGAACATGTTTGCTGATGATGCTAAGATAATAGGAAGGATAAGAAATTTAGATGACTGTCATGCCCTTCAAGAAGACCTGGACAAAATAAGTATATGGAGCACCACTTGGCAAATGGAATTTAATGTTAATAAATGTCATGTTATGGAATGTGGAATAGGAGAACATAGACCCCACACAACCTATATATTATGTGAGAAATCTTTAAAGAATTCTGATAAAGAAAGAGATCTAGGAGTGGTTCTAGATAGAAAACTATCACCTGAGGACCACATAAAGAATATTGTGCAAGGAGCCTATGCTATGCTTTCTAACTTCAGAATTGCATTTAAATACATGGATGGCGATATACTAAAGAAATTGTTCATGACTTTTGTTAGGCCAAAGCTAGAATATGCAGCTGTTGTGTGGTGCCCATATCTTAAGAAGCACATCAACAAACTGGAAAAGGTGCAAAGACATGCTACTAAGTGGCTCCCAGAACTGAAGGGCAAGAGCTACGAGGAGAGGTTAGAAGCATTAAATATGCCAAAACTAGAAGACAGAAGAAAAAGAGGTGATATGATCACTACATACAAAATAGTAACAGGAATTGATAAAATCGACAGGGAAGACTTCCTGAGACCTGGAATTTCAAGAACAAGAGGTCATAGATTTAAACTAGCTAAACACAGATGCCGAAGAAATATAAGAAAATTCACCTTCGCAAATAGAGTGGTAGACGGTTGGAACAAGTTAAGTGAGAAGGTGGTGGAGGCCAAGACCGTCAGTAGTTTCAAAGCGTTATATGACAAAGAGTGCTGGGAAGACGGGACACCACGAGCGTAGCTCTCATCCTGTAACTACACTTAGGTAATTACACTTAGGTAATTACAGGGAATAGCTCAACTGATAGCTGAAGCTTACAAGGTCTGCTTGAAGCACGTGCCTGTGAGCAGGGGCAGAAAGAGGACCACTCTAGAAAGAGAACGCAGACAACTGTACAGGAGAAGGAAAAAAATAACGGAAATGCTTCGCCAGACAGGGGGGAGCCGGTCGGCCGAGTGGACAGCACACTGGACTTGTGATCCTGTGGTCCCAGGTTCGATCCCGGGCGCCGGCGAGAAACAATGGGCTGAGTTTCTTTCACCCTATGCCCCTGTTACCTAGCAGTAAAATAGGTACCTGGGTGTTAGTCAGCTGTCACGGGCTGCTTGGGGGTGGAGGCCTGGTCGAGGACCGGGCTGCGGGGACACTAAAGCCCCGAAATCATCTCAAGATAACCTCAAGATAACCTGACACAACTATCACAAGCAAGGAAAATAAGCTTAAGCAGGGAGATCGAAGAAATAGAACAAACGTTGAAGCGATCATATGAGTCTGAGGAAATGGAATTGGAACAGAAAGCTATACAAGAGATAAGGAAAAATCTGAAATATTTTTTCACATACGCAAAATCAAAATCCAAAACCTCGACCAGTATTGGACTGTTAATTACAAATGAAGGTACGTACACAGAGGACAACAAAGAGATTAGTGAAATTCTAAGAAGCCAGTATGAGGCTATGTTTAGCACACCAATAAACAACATGAAAGTTGATGACCCAGACAGCTTCTTTAAGAATGACATTCAAGCTGCAGATAATATAACGGATATTACCACAAACTCGGAAGACTTTGAAAGAGAAATTGACAATATGCCTATGCACTCAGCTCATGGGCCTGACTCATGGAATTCAATATTCGTAAAGAAATGTCAAGTACCAGTAGCGAGAGCACTCAGCGTAATATGGAGAAAGAGCCTGGATACAGGGGAGATACCAGCAGCACTTAAATCTGCAGATATAGCTCTGTTGCACAAGGGGGGGGGGGAGTAAAGCCTTGGCAAAAAATTATAGGCCAGTTGCACTAACATCACACATAATAAAAGT
Organism: Procambarus clarkii; assembly: GCF_040958095.1. Classification (NCBI taxonomy): domain Eukaryota; kingdom Metazoa; phylum Arthropoda; class Malacostraca; order Decapoda; family Cambaridae; genus Procambarus; species Procambarus clarkii. Next base: position 19,191,388 of record NC_091203.1, on the reverse strand, counting down.
GTTTGAAAGAGTGATTAGGAATCAAATTTCTAGTTTTATGGAAAACAATGAATTGCACAATCCAGGACAACATGGATTTAGAGCGGGAAGATCCTGTCTGTCACAGTTACTCAACCACTATGACAAAATCACAGAAGCCCTAGAAGAAAAGCAAAATGCTGATGTTGTATACACAGACTTTGCAAAGGCGTTCGTCAAATGTGACCATGGGGTGATAGCTCACAAAATGAGGTCAATGGGAATAACTGGAAAAGTAGGACGCTGGATACTCAATTTCCTGTCGAACAGAACACAAAGAGTAACAGTCAATCAGATAAAATCGAGTCCAAGCGATGTTGAAAGCTCTGTACCTCAAGGTATAGTCCTTGCACCACTACTGTTCCTTATTCTCATATCTGATATAGACAAAAATACACGTCACAGCTTCGTGTCGTCCTTTGCAGATGACACAAAAATCAGCATGAAAATTACCTCTGCTGAAGACGTTGAAAAACTACAAGCAGATGTCAACAAAGTTTTCGATTGGGCAGCAGAAAATAACATGATGTTTAACAGTGATAAATTTCAGGTACTCGGGTACGGCAAAAATGAGGATCTGAAACATAATACAGGGTACAAAACACAATCGAATCTTCCCATAGTAGAAAAACAGCATGTCAAGGATTTGGGAATATTGATGTCCGACGATCTAACGTTTAGGGAGCATAACCAAGGAAATATCGCGTCAGCCAGAAAAATGATCGGATGGAATACGAGAACTTTCAAATCCAGGGATCCCATCACAATGGTTGTACTCTTCAAGTCACTGGTGTTGTCCCGTCTCGAGTACTGCTCAGTACTCACTTCCCCCTTCAGAGCAGGAGAGATTGCTGAAATAGAGGGAATACAGAGAACATATACTGCACGCATAGACAAGATAAAACACCTAAATTATTGGGATCGTCTCAAAGCTCTCCAAATGTACTCTCTAGAAAGGAGACGAGAGAGATACCAAATAATATACACATGGAAAATACTGGAGGGCCAGGTTCCAAATCTACACAGTAAAATAACAACGTACTGGAGTGAACGATGTGGAAGAAAATGCAAGATTGAACCAGTGAAGAGCAGAGGTGCCATAGGCACAATCAGAGAGCACTGTATAAACATCAGAGGTCCGCAGTTGTTCAACCTCCTCCCAGCGACTATAAGAAATATTGCCGGAACAACCGTGGACATCTTCAAGAGAAAACTGGACGGTTTTCTAAGAGAAGTTCCAGATCAGCCGGGCTGTGGTGGGTATGTGGCCCTACGGGCCGCTCCAAGCAACAGCCTGGTGGACCAAACTCTCAAGTCGAGCCTGGCCTCGGGCCAGGCTTGGGGAATAGAAGAACTCCCAGAACCCCATCAAGCAGGTATCAACTGGTCAGTCAGGTGTGCATCATTTGTTGTGTCTGGTAGCAGCAGTTCATCGCTCCATGTGCGCCACCAGTTCTGCTGTGGTGGATGTGCTATTTGTTAAAACTGTCTCCTTAGTTCCCTATTCCAGGGCATGTTTGTTTCAGGTCATCCACAATTTCATTAAAGCTAACCAGCCTGCAGTCCACCCATCGGGCCCAGGATGTTCCTTAGTTCATGGCTTTGCTGTCATTTTTGCTAATATGGCAAGGACAAATATTCAGGCTCAGGTATTTTGGAGATCTAATAGGGACAGAAGCAAAGGTATTTATTTGGTCAGTGTTCCTGGTTCTATTTGGGGTTGTGTTGCTCTGAACCAGGTATCTAGTCCTGGTGTTTCCTCACCTCTGTAGCTGATACCTCTTCTTCTTTCTCATCTCTCATTTGGTCATTTTTTTCTGTTGCTAGTTAGCTTCTAACTAACTTTTGGAGAGGCCACCAAGAGGCATCCGCAGAAAATTAGCATTGAATGTAATGAAATGCACATTTCTGGGCGAGCCCCCAGTGGTTCTCTGACTCCTTTTCCCTACCAGGTGTGTGTGTCTGTGGCCTCTCAGCAACAGACTAAATGGGGTTTATGGGATGGTGGCTTGGCTATTGGCTGGCAGCTTTGTGCTTGCTTGCTGGGGAAGTAGTTTCATACCCAGTTTTATATGAACCTTTTCATGTTGTGTGATTCTTTTGCTATATGTTGGCTATACTTTTGCTATATTTGTTGGTGCTTTGTTTTCATGAACTAAGCAATTATTTTGTATTGTTTTAGCTGCCTTCTGGGTGCTTTCTTGGCGAGCGTTATCATAACAAATCCCTCCTTCCTGTGCCTCTCTGGGGGAGGGCCCAGGTTCTGGCTCTGGCCTCCAGTAGGCAAATAAGACTCCTATGACTGATGTGGCTAAGTGTTGGGAAGCCAAATTAGCAACATTGTTTCAAGGAGCTACTGGGGCTCACCCAGAAAGAGTGAGTTTCATTAAATTCAACACTGGTTTTCAAATCATCAAGAACTGGAACATTTAGTTACTGTTTCTGGGGGGAGCCCCTAAGGCTCCCTGGAGCTATCCATGGCTGATGTGGATACCCTAACTATTTTGCATCAGTCGATGTGGGGTGGAGTTGTAGCCTACCGGGGACCACGAGCCAGAACCTGGCCCCCCTCACAGACGCACGGGGAGCAATGGCCCATAGAAATGCACATGTGATTTGGAGCATTCTATATCTGCCATCAACCGGGACAGGCACCCAAAAAGGTAAGCGCCACAAAACAAACCCCTATTCTGGTTAACAATAAAAATCAACAAACGAGTGGACAGAACTCCCCAAAAGAAAAACGAGCAAACACGCATGACGTCACACGAGTCTGCACAGTTCCTCCCTCCCCGGGAGGGGAAAGGGGGAGCTCCAGACCCCCAAGCCGGCGATCCCCGCCCCAGTTCCTCGGCTGATGGGATCGTGCAGGGTCGTGTGGCTCCAGCTTCAGTCTTTTCTCAGTGCTGTGACTTGTTTTCAGTGCTGCTCTTACGGTGGTCGTGTGAGCTGGGAGTAGTATTCTCGGGTACTCGGGCTGCATGAGCTTAGGGTCGCCTTCCCTGAGTGCCCTGTAAGTACTGCCCTTGGGGCTTGGGGTTGCCTTCCACAAGTCTCTTTGGGTCTACCTCTGTTGGCCTTTCGCTGCTTGGCGTTTGGCTGCCCTGAGTGTTTGGGGAGTTTCCTCCCTTGTTTACCTTGGGGTTAGTGGTAGTTATTGCACTGGAGGGACTGTTACCACCCTTGAGACTAAATAAGGTTCTTCTCCCCGCAGTGTAAAGAAATGATAATAAATCGGCCTTGCCAACGAATGTCTAGGGGTATAATTACATCACTGCATAAAATGGAGAACAATATATTTATGCTAAGGGGGACAAACATAACAACAATTAAATGTATAAATAATAGCCAGAAATATTCTTCAGCATGCAATATCATAGAATGAAATAAATTATTGAGACATGAGCAATATCACCAGAACATGGATTAATCAATAGTAATACTCAAATCATCTAACCAGATAATTAACATTTATATGGGCTAAGATAACAGTGACCAATGACTTAGCTTAAAACACAACTCCTCTCGACAACAGCCGCCACGCTACTGCCCAGGCTTTGGTCCGCAGGCCAAACGTTGACTAAACATCTACCAGAAAATCAACTAAACGTCCACATAAACATTGTGGAAATTCTAATAACGAAATGCATCACTAATATTTAAAACATTGTCAAACTAAAGAGTAGTAAACACTGGTACAACATTCCATACAATAATACGGCAACCAAATATGGGAATAAATAAAGGTAAAATTATAGACACTTGATTGACAACAATGTTCCCACACTGGCCATATCCAAATATGGTCAACCGCCCACACGGAGAAACTACATGAGAAATCTAACACCAAAAGCCTCACACACACTACACAGCATGCTATGTTATATATATAACATACAAAATCTGATATTATACAACTGGATGCAATATTAATTAGAGAACAAGACAATAAAGTAATATGAGAATCAAGAGTAATGGCAGAATCTTAGTAAGATTCGTGACAAGGACTCGGGGTACTGCGTAGCTAGTTTTCACCTATAACAGCGGCCGGTTCTGTTCCCTCTGGATACGTTGTCCACTTGCATGGTTTTTCTTTTATTTTTGTTTTTGCATGGTGTGCAAAAATAAAAATAATAGTCTGCTTTGTGTTTCCCTGCCCCTTATATTAGGGTTGTTTGTGTGGTGGCACCCCCTGCTTCGCCCTCACGAATGGACATGTCGTGTAGGTAAAGAAAAATCCAAAATATTTCTTCACATATGCGAAATCAAAAGCAAAAACCAATGCAAGTATTGGACCTATTCGTACAAGTGAAGGTTCATACACGGAGGATGACAAAGAAATTAGTGAAATCCTAAAAAATCAGTATGAGGACATGTTTAGCACTCCAATAAACAACAAGAAAGTGGAAGATCCAGACAATTTCTTTATGCGGGATATTCAAACCCCTGTAAATATAACTGATATCAACACGAGCGCACTAAATTTTGAAAGAGAAATTGAAAACATGCCCATGCACTTGGCCCCAGGTCCAGACTCATGGAATTCAATATTTATAAAGAAATGCAAAGTGCCGGTAGCACAGGCACTCAGTATAGTGTGGAGGAAGAGCTTGGACTCGGGGGAGATACCAGATGCACTTAAAGTAGCAGACATAGCCCCTCTACACAAAGGAGAAAGCAAAGCATTGGCAAAGAATTATAGACCAGTTGCACTAACATCGCACATCATAAAAGTATTTTGAGAGAGTGATTAGGAGTCAGGTCACCAATTTCATGGAGACCAATGACCTTCACAACCCAGGCCAACATGGATTTCGAGCAGGAAGATCGTGCCTCTCACAGCTACTTGAGCACTACAACAAAGTCACTGAGGCATTAGAAGAAAAACAGAATGCTGATGTGATATACATGGACTTCGCAAAGGCTTTCGATAAATGTGACCATGGCGTGATAGCACACAAAATGAAGTCAATGGGAATAAGCGGTAAAGAAGGACCCTGGATACTCGGTTTTCTGTCAAACAGGACTCAGCGAGTAACGGTCAACCATATAAAATCTAGTCCAAGTGCAGTTAAAAGCTCTGTACCTCAGGGTACAGTCCTTGCACTGCTGCTTTTCCTTATTCTCATATCAGATATAGACCAAAATACAAGTCACAACTTCGTATCATCCTTTGCAGATGACACAAAAATCAGTATGAAAATTATCTCGGCTGAAGACACTGAAAAACTTCAAGCTGATATTAATAAAGTTTTCGACTGGGCATCAGAAAATAACATGATGTTTAACAGTGATAAATTCCAGGTACTTAGGTACGGTAAAAATGAGGACCTTAAGCATAATACAGAATACAAAACACAATCAAATGTACCCATAGTAGGAAAACAGCATAAAAGATTTGGGAATAATAATGTCTGACGACCTAACGTTTAAGGAGCATAACCAAGCAAATATTGCGACAGCCAGAAAAATGATAGGATGGATTACGAGAACTTTCAAATCTAGGGATCCCATCTCAATGGTTGTACTCTTCAAGTCACTTGTGTTGTCCCGTCTTGAGTACTGCTCAGTACTCATTTCCCCCTTCAGAGCAGGAGAGATTACTGAAATAGAGGGAATACAGAGAACATATACGGCACACATAGACGCAATAAAGCACCTAAATTATTGGGATCGTCTCAAAGCCCTCCAAATGTACTCACTAGAAAGAAGACGAGAGAGATATAAAATAATATACACCTGGAAGATACTGGAGGGCCAAGTACCAAATCTACACAGTAAAATAACAACGTACTGGAGTGAACGATATGGAAGAAAATGCAGAATAGAACCAGTGAAGAGCAGAGGTGCCATAGGCACAATCAGAGAACACTGTATAAACATCAGAGGTCCGCGGTTGTTCAACGTCCTCCCAGCAAGCATAAGAAATATTGCCGGAACAACAGTGGACATCTTCAAGAGGAAACTAGATTTATTCCTCCAAGGAGTGCCGGACCAACCGGGTTGTGGTGGGTATGTGGGCCTGAGGGCCACTCCAAGCAACAGCCTAGTGGACCAAACTCTCACAAGTCAAGCCTGGCCTCGGGCCGGGCTTGGGGAGTAGAAGAACTCCCAGAACTCCATCAACCAGGTATCAACCAGGTTCAGCTTTTAGTTTGGAGCGCCAGTTAGCAGTGCTCTGCCTGGGATAACTCTTATCAGACCCAGTCTAGGGGCGCTGGAAAACCCCGCGGGGGCTCTTGGGTGCGATGGAGGAGACTGTTGCGTCCCCTCTCGCTTTGTGCGAGTTCGAGGGGTTGCTCTGTCCTTGTCTCTGTCGACCAGGGAGCCGGTCGGCCGAACGGACATCACGCCGGACTTGTGATCCTGTGGTCCCGGGTTCGATCCCGGGCGCCGGCGAGAAACAATGGGCAGTTTCCTTCACCCTATGCCCCTGTTACCTAGCAGTAAAATAGGTACCGGGTTGTTAGCCAGCTGTCACGGGCTGCTTCCTGGGGGTGGAGGCCTGGTCGAGGACCGGGCCGCGGGGACACTAAAGCCCCGAAATCATCTCAAGATAACCTCAAGATAAGATATTGTCTCAGGGTGACTCTCATTGTTTTTGGCTCCGTCATGCTGCTTGCTGGGTCGGTGACACATTCGACCCCGAGTCCTGCAAGCTGTGTTGCTTGTTCATGATTCAATTCCCCCAGTCTGTTGATGATTTACTTCGGGTGCAGGCAGCTCGCGCATTGCAGGGTAGGTTTAGGTTGTTGCAATGCGCTCAGGTTGTCGCTTCCCCGGATGCCCCGATGCTGCCCCGCTTTGTGTATAGGGACCCGGACTTGGGGGTGTTGGTAGCTTAGGCCTTGGTTCCGTCCGCGTCCCCTTGTTCTTTCCCTTCGGTGGTTCATTCTGTTCCCCCCCCCCCTCCCCTTGCTTCCGGCCCCCTAAGCGTCTGAGGGCTTCGGGGTCGGGGCAGGTCGAGGTTTCTGAGACTCAGGCAGTTTCAGGGGTTGCCCCGTCTAGGGTAGCTGCGGAGGCATTCGAGTCTGCTCCTCAGGCCGATGCTCCGGGGTCTGACCAGCAGGCCCTTTCTCTTCCGGCTCTTTCGGCTGCCCCGGCTTTTTCTTGTGAGGCTGGGGCTTTGGAGGACGACTCGGCCCCGTGGCCTGGTGTAGAGGCTCCTCGGGTTGGGGAGGAGCTGACTTGGGGGCCTTGAGCTCCATTGGACCCCGCCTGGATTTTCCGTCTTTCTGAGCGGGGCTTACTGTTGCAAGGAGGGGGGGTTTTCTTTTTCCCCCTCTGCATACGATCTGGACTTGGGTTCTGCTCCTCCCCGGTTTCGGTTCCGTGTCCCTGTGGATTCTTCGGTTTCGTCTTTCCGGAGGTTTTCGGCTAACCGCATATCTCCACCTGAGGTGCGGTTGGCCTTTGCGGCTTACCTCCTGAGTGACCCGGAGTTCGCCTCCATAATGGATCCATCTTTGTTCAGGTTTGGATCATCGTTTCCTTACTGGGTACGTTATGAGGTTCCTGGGTCGTCCTGGCTTGCAGAGTGCCCCTTGTTTTCGCTGGATGCTTGGGACTCGTTCTGTCGGACCAGCACGCTTGAGGGGTGCGAGGCTCGCATCCACTACAAAAATATTTATATAAAATTAATTTTTTATTCGATCGACCTCGGGATAGTTTCAAATTAACACTTTCAGCCTCCCAGCGAATGTAAAAAAAACAACCGTATGTGCTCCCGGCACATACGGTTTTGCCGCGTAAGCGTAAAAACAAAAATGTGTATACTCTTTTTTCTCTCCTGACCTTAGTTCTCGAGCTACGTATTTCATTTTGGTACCAACGTGTTCGCAATAAAATTCTCTAGAAGAACATCAGTAAAAAAGTCACGAAACGTATAGGGATACCAGCACCAAATAAATAACTACGAAGATGACTCGCCGTGAGCGCCCAACAGCAACAAAATGTTTTTACTCTTGGGATTGTTATCACCTCCACACTTGTCCTACAGTGTTAATTTTGATATCAATGGACTCGCAATGAAATTCCCAACACGGTGATATGAATATAAGCGTAGAATAATGATTGCGGCCTGCTCGCAAGAGTATGGGAAGTGGTGAAATTGTTACCCGGTGTCGGTGACGGGACGACGCACGGTGCTTTGAAAGTTTATACTTATTTCATTCTCATGACATTATTATTCTATGTACGTCATTCATTTTTGTGTCAATGTGTTCGCAATAGAATGTTCTATGAGCCCGTAGGTAAAAAAGATCAACAAAGCGTAAGATAGAATAGCGCCAAATATAAAACAACGCTGGAACATATCAGTGAGAGTCAAACACACATTAAATGTTTTTACTTTTGTTATGTTTGTGAACCTTTCATGAACTTATTGTACCATGCAGCCTATTGGTGAGAAAGAGAGCCTCATGGCGCGCAGTTTGAAACAAACCCAAAGTAAATTGGATAAAAATTGAATTTTATACAAATATTTTAAAAGAGGACATAAGTTTATGTCCACCTAGCGTTAGCGGATAGGCGAAACAGGACGCCGGGAGGAGTCCTCATCCGCAGAAAGTGTTAAGAGCCTTTAGAATGCGCACAATTTGATACCAAAATGAAAGATGTAACATGAAATTTGATGTACGAACACTTATATGATTATAAATAGGTTTTTAGTAAAATTGTTTAAAATATATGTTAAAATTCTATTTATTGTGCTATTATGTTGGGACTAGTTTTAAAATGTGCGCCTTTACGTCATGAACAATTTGATACCAATCTTGAGATTATCTTGAGATGATTTCGGGGCCTTTTTAGTGTCCCGGCGGCCCGGTCCTCGACCAGGCCTCCACCCCCAGGAAGCAGCCCGTGACAGCTGACTAACTCCCAGGTACCTATTTACTGCTAGGTAACAGGGGCATTCAGGGTGAAAGAAACTTTGCCCATTTGTTTCTGCCTCGTGCGGGAATCAAACCCGCACCAAAATGAAAGATGTAACAAAAATTTATGTCAGAACACTGGAAAGATATAAATAATTTGTGATGATGAGCTTCCAGAATTAAAATATTTGTTAAAATTCCAGTTATTGCTTTATTATTATGGGACTAGTTTTAAAATACACGCCAATTTATTGCGAACTATTTGATACCAAAATGATAGACGTAACACGAAAATTGATGTTATCAAACTGAACGAGTATACACATTAGGTTGCAGTATAACAAATTGGCTCTCATTTATGGGTAACTTTAGGCTTTCCTGCGGGGAGGCATGCCAGGCTTTTGTGCATTATATTCCAATACACCTGTAGGGAATTTAATTGCGAACACAATGATACCAAAATGAGCGACGTAGCACGAGAATTAAGGTGAGAAAACTGAAACGAGTATACAAATTTCACTGATTTTGTGCGCTCACGAGTAACTTTTCCGACTTTAGGCTTTGCTGTGGGGAGTCTCGCAAGGCTTTTGGACATTATATACATATACATCTGCAGGTAATTTAATTGCGAACACAATGATACCAAAACGAACGACGTAGCACGAGAATTAAGGTGAGAAAACTGAAACGAGTATACACATTTAGGCATCACCGCACACTCGCCTGCACCATTGGTCCCATCACGTCAAAGTCTGCGGCGCTCTCGTGGCACGCGAGATAGTGTTAATGAGTGTCTTTTCGCTCCTGCCCTTTTGCGGGATGTTGGTGCAGTGCAGCTCCACGTGCAGGTTCCTTCCTTGTCGGCTGCACTTGTGGCGGAGGATTTGTGCGCTTGTGGCTTTTTGGCTCCAGTCCTGCATTTTTTTTCCCCTCCTGGAGCTGTTTTCAGATTGGCTTGGGGACGTTCCTGGATCTGGCGCTTTGGTCTCTGCTGCTCAGGTGTCATCTGCCATGTTGAAGCTCTTTGCGCCGATCCTGGGAAAGGCTTTGCTGCGGCTTTTCGTTGCACATTTTGCATGTCGACAGGCGGGCCTTGCTTCCTCCTTGGAATCCGCATGGGCCCTGGTTCTTAGGTTGTCTTCTTCCTTGTGCCCTCTGCTTTTTGAGGCTTCTGCAGTTGAGCGTTATATTCAGCCGGCTTCTTCCTCTTGCTATGTCTGAGTTGTTGGTGCTCCAAAACAACCGGGGGGTTCCTTCCGGCAGGATCGTACCAGGGCTCATGGTTCCATTCATTGGGGTGGGCCACAGGTGTCGGGTTTGGTGCCGGTACCGCCTGTGATCTCACCTGTGCCTGGTCGGTGCGGTGTTCGCTCTGCGCGCAGGTCGGGTTCTCGTAAGGGGCAGCAGCCCTTTCGCGGTTTGCCCCATTGACGAGGCGATGGGGGGGAGGCTTGCTCTGTTCGCTCGCGCCTGTTCTCACGATTTGTGGGTGTTTTGGGTCATTTCTCGCGGCCTGCGGTGGCGTTGGGTGGCTCCTCCTCCTCCGGGGGGGTTCGGGGCTGAGGGGACAGGCTTCCTCTCCTGCGCTTCGTCGGGTCATCTTGGAGTGGGTGCTCTTGGGCGTGGTCGAAACGACACCGTCCCTCAGGTGGGTTTCCCACCTGTTTCCAGTTCCAAAACAGGTTTGCTCGGACCTGCGGTTCGTTCTGGACTTGTCCCATCTGTACCCTTGGGTTTCTTGCCCCTCGTTTCGGATGACCACTCTGTCTCAGGTCCGGCTTTTGTTAGAGTCGGGCGCTTGGATGGTGTCCCTGGACCTCAAGGACGCGTATTGGCAAGTCCCTATTCATTTGGGGTTCCCGGACTGGCTCGGTTTTGTTGTGGGGACGTCAGTGCTACCGCTTTCATTGCCTTCCCTTCGGGTTGAATCTGGCACCTCGCGTGTTCACACGCCTTACCCGGGTCATGGTGGCCCGTCTGCTTCTGTTAGGTGTTCGGGTGTTGGCTTACCTCGACAATTGGCTGGTTTGGGCTCCCAGTTGGTCCACGTGTCTGCTCGCCAGGGATTTGGTTCTTTCCCCGCTCGCCGGGTTCGGGTTCCTGGTGAACTGGCGGAAGTCTCGTTTGGTTCCCTCCCAGGTTCAGTCCTGGCTGGGTCTTGTGTGGGACTCTCGGACCGCTTCTTTGTGTCTTCCTCCGGAGTGAACTTGCCTTACCTTGAGGTTACCTTGAGGTGCTTCCGGGGCTTAGCGTCCACACGGCCCGGTCGTCGATCAGGCCTCCTGGTTGCTGGACTGATCAACCAGGCTGTTAGACGTGGCTGCTCGCAGCCTGACGTATGAGTCACAGCCTGGTTGATCAGGTATCCTTTGGAGGTGCTTATCCAGTTCTCTTGAACACTGTGAGTTGTCTGCCAGTTATGCCCTTTGTGTAGTGGAAGCGTGTTAAACAGTCTCGGGCCTCTGGTTGATACCTGGTTGACGGGGTTCTGGGAGTTCTTCTACTCCCCAAGCCCGGCCCGAGGCCAGGCTTGACTCGTGAGAGTTTGGTCCACCAGGCTGTTGCTTGGAGCGGCCCGCAGGCCCACATACCCACCACAGCCCGGTTGGTGCACTCCTTGGAGGAATAAATCTAGTTTCCTCTTGAAAATGTCCACTGTTGTTCCAGCAATATTTCTTATGCTTGCTGGGAGGACGTTGAACAACCGCGGACCTCTGACGTTTATACAGTGTTCTCTGATTGTGCCTATGGCACCTCTGCTCTTCACTGGTTCTATTCTACATTTTCTTCCATATCGTTCACTCCAGTACGTTGTTATTTTACTGTGTAGATTTGGTACTTGGCCCTCCAGTATCTTCCAGGTGTATATTATTTGATATCTCTCTCGTCTTCTTTCTAGTGAGTACATTTGGAGGGCTTTGAGACGATCCCAATAATTTAGGTGCTTTATTGCGTCTATGCGTGCCGTATATGTTCTCTGTATTCCCTCTATTTCAGCAATCTCTCCTGCTCTGAAGGGGGAAGTGAGTACTGAGCAGTACTCAAGACGGGACAACACAAGTGACTTGAAGAGTACAACCATTGTGATGGGATCCCTGGATTTGAAAGTTCTCGTAATCCATCCTATCATTTTTCTGGCTGTCGCAATATTTGCTTGGTTATGCTCCTTAAACGTTAGGTCGTCAGACATTATTATTCCCAAATCCTTTACATGCTGTTTTCCTACTATGGGTACATTTGATTGTGTTTTGTACTCTGTATTATGTTTAAGGTCCTCATTTTTACCGTACCTGAGTACCTGGAATTTATCACTGTTAAACATCATGTTATTTTCTGATGCCCAGTCGAAAACTTTATTAATATCAGCTTGAAGTTTTTCAATGTCCTCAGCCGAGGTAATTTTCATGCTGATTTTTGTGTCATCTGCAAAGGATGATACGAAGCTGTGACTTGTATTTTTGTCTATATCTGATATGAGAATAAGGAAAAGCAGCGGTGCAAGGACTGTACCCTGAGGTACAGAGCTTTTCACTGCACTTGGACTAGATTTTATATGGTTGACAGTTACTCGCTGAGTCCTGTTTGACAGAAAACTGAGTATCCAGCATCCTACTTTACCGGTTATTCCCATTGACTTCATTTTGTGTGCTATCACGCCATGGTCACATTTATCGAAAGCCTTTGCGAAGTCCGTGTATATCACATCAGCATTCTGTTTCTCTTCTAATGCCTCAGTGACTTTGTCGTAGTGCTCAAGTAGCTGTGAGAGGCACGATTTTCCCGCTCGAAATCCATGTTGGCCTGGGTTGTGAAGGTCATTGGTCTCCATGAAATTGGTGACCTGACTCCTAATCACTCTCTCAAATAATTTTATGATGTGCGATGTTAGTGCAACTGGTCTATAATTTTTTGCCAATGCTTTGCTCCCTCCCTTGTGTAGAGGGGCTATGTCTGCTACTTTAAGTGCATCTGGTATCTCCCCCGTGTCCAAGCTCTTCCTCCACACTATACTGAGTGCCTGTGCTACCGGCACTTTGCATTTCTTTATAAATGTTGAATTCCATGAGTTTGGACCTGGGGCCGAGTGCATGGGCATGTTTTCAATTTCTTTTTCAAAATTTAGTGCGCTCGTGTTTATATCAGTTATATTTACAGGAGTTTGAATATCCCGCATAAAGAAATTGTCTGGATCTTCCACCCTCATGTTGTTTATTGGAGTGCAAAACATGTCCTCATACTGCTTTTTTAAGATTTCACTAATTTCTTTGTCATCCTCCGTGTATGAACCTTCACTTGTACGAATAGGTCCAATACTGGCAGTGGTTTTTGCTTTTGATTTCGCATATGAGAAGAAATATTTTGGATTTTTCTTTATTTCCTGAATTGCTTTCTGTTCTAACTGCTTTTCTTCAGTTTCATATGAGTGTTTCAATTTCCGCTCGATTTCTTCAATCTCCCTATTTAAATTATTCCTTCTTTGACGGGAAATTCGTGTCTGCATAAGCAGTTCCGTTATTTTTTTCCTGCGTTTATAGTGTCGTCTGCGTTCTCTTTCTACGTTAGATCTCTTTCTGGCTTTCCTCAAAGGAACATGTTTCAGACAGACTTGATACGCTTCTGAAGTCAGTTTTTCTATTCCTTCTGTAGGACTTGTATTATTTAGAACAGTTCCCCATGGAATGTTTGTAAGTTCCCTGTTTATTATCTCCCAGTCTATCCTTTTATTATTAAAATTGAATTTACTGAATAGCCCCTCTCGCTTTATCAACGTTTTAGGTCTCTTCTGGGTATTGATGGTCGTTTGCACTTGAATGAGTTTGTGATCTGAGTATGTGGTATCTGATATCGTAATGTCTCTGATAATGTCTTCATTGTTCGTAAAGACCAGATCTTTATTGTTCGTAAAGACCTCTGATGTTGATAGAGTTCTCTCTCAGAGTACCTGTTGCACCTTTGCTTTTCAATGGGAGTATTCTACACATCCTGCCATGTCTTCTGGTCTCATGTGATGATATTTCTGTGTTCAGGCTTGGGACCAGCCCCTCAATTATTTTCCACGTGTAAATTATTATGTATCTCTCCCGCCTGCGCTCAAGGGAGTACAGATTTAGGCTCTTCAGTCAGTCCCAGTAATTTAGATTTTTTACTGAGTGGATTCTAGCAGTAAAGGATCTCTGCACGCTCTCCAGGACAGCAATTTCTCCAGCTTTGAAAGGGGCTGTCATTGTGCAGCAGTACTCCACTCTAGAGTGCACAAGCGTTTTGAAAAGTGTCATCATCGGTATAGCATCTCTAGTGTGAAAAGTTCTTGTTATCCAACCTGTCATTTTTCTTGCAGTTGTGACGGCTACTTTATTGTGTTCTTTAAAGGTAAGGTCTTCCGACATGAGTACACCCAGATCCTTTACATTGCCTTTTCGTTCTATGTTATGATTTGCCTGAGTTTTGTACGTGGTTTCTGTTTTTATATTTTCATTTTTTCCGTAGCGCATGAGCTGGAACTTATCTTCGTTAAACACCATATTATTTTCTGTAGCCCATAGAAAGACCTGATTTACATCTGATTGGAGGTTTGCCATGTCCTCTATGTTGCCTATTCTCATGAAAATCCTAGTGTCATCTGCAAAGGATGATACAGTGCTATAGGTTGTGTTCTTGTCTCTGTCCGATATGAGGATGAGAAAAAGTACTGGAGCAAGCACAGTACCCTGGGGGACTGAGCTCTTCACGGTTGATGGGCTGGACTTTATTTTGTTGACTATTACACATTGGGTTCTGTTAGTCAGGAAATTGTAGATCCATCTGCCTATTTTTCCGGTAATTCCTTTTGAACACATTTTATGTGCAATAACGCCATGGTCACATTTATCAAAAGCTTTTGCGAAATCTGTGTAAATTACATCAGCGTTTTGTCTGTCTTCCATAGCATCTAATGCCATATCATAGTGGTCCAGCAACTGCGACAGGCAAGAGCGCCCTGTTCTGAAACCATGTTTTCCGCGGTTATGGAGATGCTGTGATTCCATGTATTTTGTGATCTTACTTCTTAGCACTCTCTCAAAAATTTTTATGATGTGCGATGTTAGTGCTATCGGTCTGTAATTTTTTGCCTCTGCCTTATTTCCTCCTTTATGAAGTGGTGCTATCTCTGCTGTTTTTAGTATGTCAGGGATAACGCCAGTATCTAGGCTTTGTCTCCACAGAATGTGAAGGGCCTGCGATAGCGGTTTTTTACAGTTCTTGATGAATATGGAGTTCCAAGAATCCGGGCATGATGCAGAGTGCATAGGCATACTGTTTATGGCTTCTTCAAAATCGAGTGGGGATAGGGTAACGTCTGATATATGATTTGATGTTGGTATCATAAACATGAAAAATTCATTTGGGTTATCAATCTTTAGTGCGTTTAATGGCTCGCTGAAAACAGAGTCATGCTGCTTCCTCAGTAACTCGCTCATTTCTTTGTTGTCATCAGTGAAAGTTCCATCTCCCTTTCGCAGGGGCCCGATACTAGATGTGGTTTTTTATCTTGATTTTGCATAGGAGAAAAAATATTTCGGACTTCTCTCTGTTTCACTGATGGCCTTTTGTTCTCTTTGCCTCTCCTGGGTTTTGTATGATTCTTGTAGCTTGAGTTCAATTGTTTCTATTTATCTACCTAACCTTCTTCGCCGTTCTTGAGATAGGGTACGACTCTCAAGTTGTTCCGCGATTTGTTTTCTTCGCCTATATAGGGAACGACGTTCCCGTTCCAATCTGCATCTCTCTCCCTTTTTTCTTAGGGGTATGCGGTTTCAACATATTTCTAGTGCTACTGAGCTTATTTTATCCAGGCACTGGTTCAGGTTTGCATTTTCTAGCTGTTCTTCCCAGTTTCTTTCTCTGAAGTCCTGGTTTATTTGCTCCCAGTTTACCTGTTTATTATTGAAGTTGAATTTGCTGAAATCTCCTCCACCGGGAATCTGGACTGGTTTTGAAGGTCTATTCCCTATGGTTGTCAGAACTTCAATTAAGTTGTGATCTGAATAACAGGTATTTGTAATCATTATGTTCCCGATCAATTCATCATTATTAGTGAAAATGAGGTCCAGCGTGTTCTCCTTCCTAGTTGGTTCTATTTGCTGGTTTAAGGCAAACCTGTCGCACATCCGTAGCAGGTCATTTGCATGTGCCTGTTCATTTAGGCTACTTCCTGGTATTCTTTCAGATATTACTGTATTAGCCAGGTGCTTCCATTTCAGGTGCCGTAGGTTGAAGTCCCCAAGCAGGATGATGTTCGGAGCTGGATTTGTGAGGTTTTCCAAGCAGTGTTCTATTTTCATTAGTTGGTCTTTAAACTGCTGAGGGTTTGCCTCCGGTGACTTATATACAAGGACAGCAACTATATTTAGGATCTCTATTTTGACTATCAGCACTTCCACCATATCATTTGAGGTGTTTAGCAGCTCAGTACAGATGAGTGTGTCTTTGATGTAGAGGCTGACCCCTCCCTGAAGCCGGTGTTTCCTATCACATCTGAAAAGATTGTACTCTGAGATCCATATTTCACCATCATGGTAGTCCTTTGTGTGGGTTTCTGTTAGGGCTGCAAACACTGCATTTGCCTCATGAAGGAGACCATCTATAAAGTGAACTTTGTTGGATTTGCGTGTTTTTATACCCTGGATGTTGGCAAATATAAATGATGTTATCGTGTTAGTGGAAGTGCTGTATGCTTTACTTGGTGTTAATATCTGAGGCATTGGTAAGGAGGTGTGACGGTGTTCCCCCCCTTATATTTCTCCCACGCCAGCTGGAAGAGTCATATCTACGTCACCCGAACGTTCTCTGCCTTCCAGAGAACAGTTTGACATTTGTGGGAGCATGAGGTCTTCTCGTCTTGGCGAGATATTAGCTAAAGAAGAGTGTTTTTGCCAGTGGCTTAGGCCCTTGTGAACGCCAAGATGGCGCCGGCCCCTACGTTTTCCCGCCAAGACGTTATGATGTCAGTGGCAACAGATTGGTCAAGAATGGTGACGTGGTACAGGGAGCCAATGAGAAACGTCCCTGGCAAGTATGACGTCACGAGTGAAGGGGGGTCCAGGCGGCGGGCTCTGTGGCGCCAAGGAGTTAGATACGACACGTCGTGAAGGGCGGACGTGCGATAGGGGGTCCTGTCAGTCTGACAGTTTTCGCCCCTCTCCGGTGGACATACACATCACCAGTGGTCTGCAAGCATCCTGTGAGGTCTTCCTGAACTCCGTGAAGTGGACAGAAGAAGGAATTGACGGGAAACGAGCGACAAGTGCTCCAGTGACAGGTGCTTAGCAAGAGTGGAGTCTGGGCAGTGACGTCAGGGACGACTGTACAGTTTCACCAGTTGGGTGATGACGTAGCGGCTGGGCCAGTTCACCGTGAGGAAGGAGGAAAACAAACTAGCTGGGAATACGAACGACTGCAGCCGTGAGTAAGGACTGCAGACATAGTCTGCAGTCCTCCAACCCTTCAAGAGGTTGTGGAGGAGCACGGAGCCTGCAGTGGGAAGCAGCACGGAGAAGACGCGTTTTTGGGCGTTGGTTGAAGTCCTGGGAAGAGCATCAGTGTGTGTGTGGGGGTGTTCCCTACAGCAAGTCGTGAGCCGGGACCAGGAGCTTCAATTCAACCCTCAACAGAGGACGAGTCCACATCATTGATGGTGGAAGTAGGTAATTCAGTTTTCCCTCCCATTCCCCTTTAGTTAGCTATTAGCCAGAGTATCTAATATGTTGTGAGCAGGGCTCACCAATGTCTATGTTTCTAGTAAGACACAGTTGTGAAGGGAGATGCTATATAGCTCTCACGAGAGATATATATGGTGTGTGATTGCACCTGTGGTTTGATGAAGAGATTACTGTGACAAGGACATTTATATATACGTGTCATTTATATTATAAGTTTGTGTCAGAGGATATATATATAAATGTACAATTTAATAGTGTAAGGCTGTTTGCCTGGAGTTGCCTCATTATTATTATTATGAATACTGATGAAGTGATCTATACACTGGAGTTATTAAATATCATATTCATATGTCTAGTGGTTAACTGTGATTATGTCAGTGTAGTAATATACTGTGAACATGAAGGAATAAGAGGCGCCTCATGCCAAATAGTGTGAATATAGTGAGATAGTGAGCAGAGTGAGCTCAGCGAGGAGAGTGAGTGGGCGTGGCATCTCGCGAGTTGCCAAACGTTCGATAATACTGCATGTGGAGCGTGGGAACGAGCGACAGCCAGGAGTGTTGCCATCTCCCTGAGTGTTCCAGAATTGTGAAGAGGCGGAGAGGAAGCTGCTCATTTATTTCTTTGCCATATTGTTGATTCAGAGTTGTGATTCTTTAATCTTTTAAGTAAACTACAAAACCACCAACATGTTTGCATCAACCCTCCATTACCTTGTTGCTAGTGAGAGTGAGTGATTTAAACATATACTTACCTGTTACCAACTTGATTAGTGTTCTATGGGGCCACTACTACTACTACATTGTTACTACTTTATTTCCACTGAGGTGTTACTGGACACAGAAAACACCAGTTGGCGACGTTTAGTGAGCGGTAAAGCCCTCTGTTGGGGCGGACACATGATCAAGTGAAGGGATCGTGTTTTCACTCGTCTTAGGCTACGAGGCCGGCCGGAGACAGACTGAGAGACTCTCCAGGTGAACAGAGGCACCGTGAGGATTGAGTGAAGACCCGTGGGGCTACAGTAAGTAACGCTTTTCACTACTAATACTTAGTGGTGACTGGCTAGAGAGAGAGAAACTCCGACAGAGGCCACTGTGTTTGCGTCCTCTCTAGCATTTGACCGAGTTGGTGGTAGAGTCTGGTCATTTTTAGCCATTTTTCTCCTCCTCCTCTTGCTAAAAAATTATCCCGGTCGATGGAGTAGTGGCTGTTTTCATAGTGGCGGTCTGTCGGTTTTATTCGCCTGGTACCCCTTATATGAAAAGCTGGACATTCAGCATTGAAGCACTCTTTCCTGTCCAAAGAGTTCTTGCAAATTTCTGGGTGAAATAATTCACAGCTTTTGGTACATTTACCTGTATTGAGGAGGTTTTTGCACTTTCTAGGGTGATCGTACTTACATGTTCCATTTGTTCTTCCCGATATCCCATGTTTACAGGTAGCCCATTTGTAATACCAACAGATTTTGGGTCCTTGTTTTGTTTGTTTCCCTTTGCCAGGGACCGCACTCTGCTGCGGCGTCCCCGACACTGTGCTCTGCTCCGGGGCCTGTGACACCACGCTCTGCACCGGTGCCACCGCCTTCGGCTGTGGTCTCATCTGTATCTGTTTCTGGGGGACTCCCGGGTCACCCTGTGGTTGCTCGAGGGTTTGTGCAGGAGCCTAAACTTCGCAATGTTGGTCTACCCACCGGGTCGTGTTTGGCTCCGTCGGCTGTTCTAGTTCCTTCGGGGACGTCCCTTTCGCCTCTCTCGCAATCGCTGGGTTCGACCCCCCAGGGGCCTTGAGTTGCCTGCTGCGTTGCCGGCTTCCTCTTCGGGTTTTTCAGGGTTCAGTGCCTTGGCGCCTGCCTGAGCCCTCGCTCGATGTGTCTACGGACGCGTCGTCTCTAGGCTGTGGCTTTGTGACCAGTGCTCACCAGGTCGGCCAGGGGCAGGGGGCTTCGTCGGGTCCACAGCACAGTGCGGGAGTTCACGGCAGTGTGGTTTGCGCTTCGGAGGGTTTGGGCCGCCCGCAGATCGACGATCTGGCTCCATTCGGACTACTCTCCAGTGGTTCATTGCCTGTACCGAGGGGGTTCGATGGGTCCTTGGCTTTTTGGGGTTGGTTGTTGCGAGTGATTCGTCTGCTGAGTTCTCGGGGTTTGGCTTTCCTGGCAGTTCACGTCAGGGTGGTGTCCAACGTCCTGGCGGACAGCCTGTCCAGGTTCGTGCCCCTGTCCACGGAATGGACGGTCGATACCGACTCCTGCCATTGGCTCTGCCGTACGTTTGGGAGCCCGGAGGTAAACTTCTTCGCGTCGGTGTGGTCGAGGCGTCTTCTGGTTTACGTGGTGCCCTCCTCCGACTGCGAGGCTGTTGGGATCAACGCCTTTTGGCAGGACTGGTCGAGGTGGGGATTCCTGTACCTCTTTTGCCAGGTTCGGCTGTAGCTCCTGGTCCTGGCTCGCTTGGAGATTTACCAGGGTCAAGTGGTCCTCTTGGCCCCGTGGTGGCCAGCCCAGCCATGGTTTCAGGTGCTGCTTGCTCGGTGTCCGAGCCCGGAGGTTTTTCCATGGCTCTGCCCCTTTCAGGAGATCGGACCGGTCCGGTATGAGACTGGTTCGCTCTTCTCCGCAAGTCTTCGCGATTGCTGTTTTTGACTCGTGTTTATCACCATCTTTATGGTGAGCAGGTGGCTTCTTTGTTGGTTTCTCGCCTGCAGGTTTCCTCTCTGCGGCAGTATGAAGCTTCCTGGCGGTCCTTCTGGTTCTTTTTGGCCCTTCGTCGTCGTTCCTTGCTTTCGGTTCGGGTGGTGTTGTCCTTTCTCTCTTGATTGTTCCAGGACCGTCATCTGATGCCTAATACTGTCGCCTCGTATCATGCGGCGCTGGCAAAGCCACTGCGGCTTGCTTTTGGTATCAATGTTAGAACTGCGCCGTTTCGCAAGCTGTCTCGTGTGTCGTTTCACCTCCGGCCTGCTTGTGCGTTGCCTGAGCTGTCCTGGTCTTTGGATAGAGCGCTCTCCCATCTTTCTTCTCCTCGGTTTGTTGTCCCCCTCGGTTCAAGATTGCTTTGCTAAGGCCCTTTTTTTCTGTTGGCATTGGCCTCTGGGGGTCGTGTGGCAAAGCTTCATGTTCTTCTCAGGCACAGAAATTTTTGCTCCTTTGGTCGTGGTCATAGGCATGTTCGTCTGCAGCTGTCTCCCTCTTTTCTGGCGAAGAATGAGACTGCTGCTTTCTGAAGGGGTCCTTGGGTTGTTGATGCTTGGTTTGTTGGGCCGGGGGTTCACCATGTGTTGTGTTCAGTTGCGACCCTCCGCCGTTACCTGTGCGCCGTGGCTTCTGTGTCAGGGATGCACTTCGGGTTGATTCGGTTTCCCTTCTTCCCTGTTCGCGGGTTCGGGTCTCTCAGGTAGTCTGCAGGGCTATTAAATCTAGGCAGCCTGCGGTCTACCCCCCGTGCCCATGACGTTCGTAAGTTTGCTGCCATCTTCGGCAATATGTCTTGGGCTGACATTCGGGCATGGGGATTTTGGCGGTCGAACAGGGTCCTGGCTGCACACTACCTCGTGAACGTTGCTGATCCAGTCGGGCCTGTGTTGCTTTAAGTCGGTGGATGCAGCCTGTTGTCTCGACTTCGAGTTGAGAAGTGGAGCACCGCCCGCCTCCTAGGTAGGTCCCCTTGTTTTCTTAAGTAGTCTTTGGTGAAGTAGCTCCGGGAAGCCGTAGGGGTTCCCCCCAGAAAACCACCGTTGAATGTAATGAAATAAGTGATTGTAACCTATCCACCGCTGCCCACTGGATGGGGGGGCAGCGTGCAGGACAAACATATTATTTGTGACACTAGCTCTCCACATATGTCAGTTGCTTAATTTAGAAACTGTACTTGTGGTCGATCTCGAACCCACTGTTGATGTGACGACTTATACTGAATTTTATAACTAGCTCATCAAAATTGTAACTTGCATAGCTAAATGAATTGTGGGGTTCAGTCCCTGAGCCCATTATGGGCCTCTGTAACCCTTTCCACTACCACCACAAGATGGGTATGGGGTGCATAATAAATGAACTAAACTAACTGAAACGCCATTTTCTGGGTGAGACCCAGTGGCTCCCTGACATCCCTCCCTCCCTCCGGTCGGTGGTTTTTCGCGTGTTTTGAAATCCAGCCTCTGAACTGGGGTGTGGATCATCAGCACAATAGGTCTGGGGCTACCCTTCCCCCCTCCCGGGGAGTGGAGAGCTGCGCAAACAGCGGCGCGGCTCGTGTGACGTCATGCTTGTTGGCTCGTTTTTCTTTTGGGGTGTTCTGTCCACTCGTTTGTCAATTTTCATTGTTAACCAGAATAGGGGTTTGTTTTGTGGCGCTTACCTTTCTGGGTGCCTGTCCCAGTCGATGGCAGATATAGAATGCTCCAAATAACATGTGCATTTCTATGGGCCATTGCTCCACGTGCCTCTGTGAAGGGGGCCAGGTTCTGGCTCGTGGTCCCCGGTACGCTAGAACTCCATCCACATCGACTGATGCAAAATACTTAGCGTATCCATATCAGCCATGGATAACTCCGGCAAGCCTCCAGGACTTGCCAAGAAAATAGTGTTTCGTTACATTCAACTCTGGTTTTTTACATGCTTTAAGTCATTTATAGGCATTATATAAATGTGTAGTTATTTACATGTATCATAGTAGCATTCCATCAGTCTGGAGTTGCACTCTGGTTATCGGTCTTGAGAGGCCACTCCAGGGTGCAAAGCCAGGTTGAAACGGGGGTGTTTTATTTTTATCATACTAGTCAAATAATCACTGACAGTTATTATAACAGTAACACTCAACTTTTCAGCTTGGGAAAGGCTGTGGAGGATGCTGTGAATGGGGTGTTCATTGCCTCTCTGAAGATGGGTGCCTTCTATGGCATGTGGACCTGGCTTCTACATTCTCTCTTCTCTACAAATATTGTTTACATTCCATCAGGTACGACAATACAGAATTCTCCACTTTGTGTGAAGAGAGACATGTTTTTAATTGTGTGCATTCAAAACAATATGTTGGAGTGATGCTGGAATGCATAGCAGTAGCAGTGATGCTGAAAGGTGTAGTGTGGCAGTGATGCTGAGGAGTGTAGCAGTAGCAGTGATGCTGAAGGGTGTAGTGTGGCAGTGATGCTGAGGGGTGTAGCAGTAGCAGTGATGCTGAAGGGTGTAGTGTGGCAGTGATGCTGAGGGGTGTAGCAGTAGCAGTGATGCTGAAGGGTGTAGTGTGGCAGTGATGCTGAGGGGTGTAGCAGTAGCAGTGATGCTGAAGGGTGTAGTGTGGCAGTGATGCTAAGGAGTGTAGCAGTAGCAGTGATGCTGAGGGGTGTGGTAGTAGCAGTGATGCTGAAGGGTATAGCAGTAGCAGTGATGCTGAGGGGTGTAGTAGTAGCAGTGATGCTGAGGGGTGTGGTAATAGCAGTGTTGCTGAAGGGTATAGCAGTAGCAGTGATGCTGAGGGGTGTAGTAGTAGCAGTGATGCTGAGGGGTGTAGTAGTAGCAGTGATGCTGAGGGGTGTGGTAGTAGCAGTGATGCTGAAGGGTATAGCAGTAGCAGTGATGCTGAGGGGTGTAGTAGTAGCAGTGATGCTGAGGGGTGTAGTAGTAGCAGTGATGCTGAGGGGTGTAGTAGTAGCAGTGATGCTGAGGGGTGTAGTAGTAGCAGTGATGCTGAGGGGTGTAGTAGTAGCAGTGATGCTGAAGGGTGTGGTAATAGCAGTGTTGCTGAAGGGTATAACAGTAGCAGTGATGCTGAGGGGTGTAGCAGTAGCAGTGATGCTGAGGGGTGTAGCAGTAGCAGTGATGCTGAGGGGTGTAGTAGTAGCAGTGATGCTGAGGGGTGTAGTAGTAGCAGTGATGCTGAGGGGTGTAGTAGTAGCAGTGATGCTGAGGGGTGTAGCAGTAGCAGTGATGCTGAGGGGTGTAGTAGTAGCAGTGATGCTGAGGGGTGTAGCAGTAGCAGTGATGCTGAGGGATGTAGTAGTAGCAGTGATGCTGAGGGGTGTGGCAGCAGCAGTGATGCTGAGGGATGTAGTAGTAGCAGTGATGCTGAAGGGTATAACAGTAGCAGTGATGCTGAGGGGTGTAGCAGTAGCAGTGATGCTGAGGGGTGTAGTAGTAGCAGTGATGCTGAGGGGTGTAGTAGTAGCAGTGATGCTGAGGGGTGTAGTAGTAGCAGTGATGCTGAGGGGTGTGGCAGCAGCAGTGATGCTGAGGGATGTAGTAGTAGCAGTGATGCTGAGGGGTGTGGCAGCAGCAGTGATGCTGAGGGATGTAGTAGTAGCAGTGATGCTGAGGGGTGTAGTAGTAGCAGTGATACTGAGGGGTGTAGTAGTAGCAGTGATACTGAGGGGTGTAGTAGTAGCAGTGATACTGAGGGGTGTAGTAGTAGCAGTGATGCTGAGGGATGTAGTAGTAGCAGTGATGCTGAGGGGTGTAGTAGTAGCAGTGATGCTGAGGGGTGTAGTAGTAGCAGTGATGCTGAAGGGTATAGTAGTAGCAGTGATGCTGAGGGCTGTAGCAGTGATGCTGAGGGGTGTGGTAGTAGCAGTGATGCTGAGGGGTGTAGTAGTAGCAGTGATGCTGAGGGGTGTGGTAGTAGCAGTGATGCTGAGGGGTGTGGTAGTAGCAGTGATGCTGAGGGGTGTAGCAGTAGCAGTGATGCTGAGGGGGTGTAGCAGTAGCAGTGATGCTGAGGGGTGTAGTAGTAGCAGTGATGCTGAGGGGTGTAGTAGTAGCAGTGATGCTGAGGGGTGTGGTAGTAACAGTGATGCTGAGGGGTGTAGTAGTAGCAGTGATGCAGAGGGGTGTAGTAGTAGCAGTGATGCTGAATTGTATAGTAGTAGCAGTGATGCTGAGGGGTGTGCTAGTAGCAGTGATGCTGAGGGGTGTGCTAGTAGCAGTGATGCTGAGGGGTGTAGTAGTAGCAGTGATGCTGAGGGGTGTGGTAGTAGCAGTGATGCTGAGGGGTGTGCTAGTAGCAGTGATGCTGAGGGGTGTGCTAGTAGCAGTGATGCTGAGGGGTGTGCTAGTAGCAGTGATGCTGAGGGGTGTGCTAGTAGCAGTGATGCTGAGGGGTGTGCTAGTAGCAGTGATGCTGAGGGGTGTAGTAGTAGCAGTGATGCTGAGGGTGTGTGGCAGTAGCAGTGATGCTGAAGGGTATAGTAGTAGCAGTGATGCTGAGGGGTGTAGCAGTAGCAGTGATGCTGAGGGGTGTAGTAGTAGCAGTGATGCTGAGGGGTGTAGCAGTAGCAGTGATGCTGAGGGGTGTAGTAGTAGCAGTGATGCTGAGGGGTGTAGCAGTAGCAGTGATGCTGAGGGGTGTAGTAGTAGCAGTGATGCTGAGGGGTGTAGTAGTAGCAGTGATGCTGAGGGGTGTAGTAGTAGCAGTGATGCTGAGGGGTGTAGTAGTAGCAGTGATGCTGAGGGGTGTAGTAGTAGCAGTGATGCTGAGGGGTGTAGTAGTAGCAGTGATGCTGAAGGGTATAGTAGTAGCAGTGATGCTGAGGGTGTAGTAGTAGCAGTGATGCTGAAGGGTATAGTAGTAGCAGTGATGCTGAGGGGTGTAGTAGTAGCAGTGATGCTGATGGGGTGTGGCAGTAGCAGTGATGATGAGGGGGTGTGGTGGTAGCAGTGATGCTGAGGGGTGTAGCAGTAGCAGTGATGCTGAGGGGTGTAGCAGTAGCAGTGATGCTGAGGGGTGTAGCAGTAGCAGTGATGCTGAGGGGTGTAGCAGTAGCAGTGATGCTGAAGGGTGTAGCAGTAGCAGTGATGCTGACTGGTGTAGCAGCAGCAGTGCTGCCGAGAGCCAATAATTACCAAGTGTATTTACAGGATGAACGCGTTGTTCATGGTGTGCCCTCTATCTAGCACTCTCATATAATACAGAGCACCACTTGGTTTCCGAACCCCTTGGGGACGAGACCCGTCGGTTAACATGTAAGTTCGTATACGAGAAATAGAGGGGAAAAAATAAACTAGAAATGTAAAAAGAAATTTTTCCGAAAAAATTCACGAAAAACTCTAGGGGAAAAAATTGACAGGTTCATAGCGTAAATGCGACTGTGTTTTGTTTGTACTCACCAATAAGTGAAGTCCTGATCCGCTTTATAAAAGTCCTTAATTGTTCCTAACTGATTATTAAGACGTCTGGCAAACATCCTCTGGATGTTTCCTGCCAGCCTGCAGGCACATCCTGCCTAAAATATACGATGATGTACTGTACATTTAAGAAACAAATCTGGGTCACAGGTCTGTGGAGTGTGGTTAGGCTTACGGAGTCAGCCGGTCCCTCCCCCACCACCGATACACCTCCCCCTCTCCCCCCACCCCAAACCCATACACACACACACACACTCAAAGGTCACGTGGTTCATGGTTCACTTCAACACCCATATATCGCTTCCTGCCTGCCTGCCTCCTTCCCAGCCTGCAAGCCTGCCTGCCTGCCTCCTTCCCAGCCTGCAAGCCTGCCTGCCTCCTTCCCAGCCTGCAAGCCTGCCTGCCTCCTTCCCAGCCTGCAAGCCTGCCTGCCTCCTTCCCAGCCTGCAAGCCTGCCTGCCTGCCTGCCTCCTTCCCAGCCTGCAAGCCTGCCTGCCTGCCTGCCTCCATCCCAGCCTGCAAGCCTGCCTGCCTGCCTGCCTCCTTCCCAGCCTGCAAGCCTGCCTGCCTGCCTGCAAGCCTGCCTGCCTGCCTGCCTGCCTGCCTCCTTCCCAGCCTGCCTGCCTGCCTGCCTGCCTGCCTCCTTCCCAGCCTGCAAGCCTGCCTGCCTGCCTGCCTCCTTCCCAGCCTGCAAGCCTGCCTGCCTGCCTCCTTCCCAGCCTGCAAGCCTGCCTGCCTGCCTGCCTCCTTCCCAGCCTGCCTGCCTGCCTGCCTCCTTCCCAGCCTGCAAGCCTGCCTGCCTGCCTGCCTCCTTCCCAGCCTGCAAGCCTGCCTGCCTCCTTCCCAGCCTGCAAGCCTGCCTGCCTCCTTCCCAGCCTGCAAGCCTGCCTGCCTCCTTCCCAGCCTGCAAGCCTGCCTGCCTGCCTGCCTCCTTCCCAGCCTGCAAGCCTGCCTGCCTGCCTGCCTCCTTCCCAGCCTGCAAGCCTGCCTGCCTGCCTGCCTCCTTCCCAGCCTGCAAGCCTGCCTGCCTCCTTCCCAGCCTGCAAGCCTGCCTGCCTGCCTGCCTCCTTCCCAGCCTGCAAGCCTGCCTGCCTGCCTGCCTCCTTCCCAGCCTGCAAGCCTGCCTGCCTCCTTCCCAGCCTGCAAGCCTGCCTGCCTCCTTCCCAGCCTGCAAGCCTGCCTGCCTGCCTGCCTCCTTCCCAGCCTGCAAGCCTGCTTCCTTTCCAGCCAGCCTGCCTCCCTCCCTGCCATCATGCTAACGGGTAGTGTGTGTTAGGTTTATCTTCGGGAATGAGCCGGTCTCACCCCCACCACCAACAAACCACCTGCCCCCCTACATCCCATCTCTCAAGGTCACGCGGTTCAACCGCGTGACTACCACTCACTCCCTGCTGCGCCTGCCTGCCTGCCTGCCTGCCTGTGCCTGCCTGCCTGTGCCTGCCAGCCTGCCTTTCCCTCCCTAATTCTCACTACTTCCATCCCTTCCTGCCTACCTCCTAGCATCTCTCCCTACCTCCCCCTCACTCTTAGCATCTCTCCCTACCTCCTAACATCTCTCCCTACCTCCCCCTCCCTCCTAGCATCTCTCTCTCCCCCTCTCTCACTGATTTCCCCCCCCCCCCCCTCTCTCATACTGCCTCCCACCTAAGCTCCCTCATCCATCCACCCACCGTCAGCCATCACTGATGCAATGCGTGCATTTGGAGCCAACATGGTGCACAGATGTTTCTTGATTGTGCAGATATGTAAAACAAAAGCACAGAATGAACATTCCAGCCTTATGGCAATTCAAAATAATAGGAATAATAGGCCGTGAATCTGTGAAGTCACAGCGGGCAAACTGGACCATCTCCCACCCACCACAACAAGCCGGCGTGACGCTTGGCGGACCCCTTCCTACCCGAACTTTGTTCGGGTAGCATGACTCCCCAACCCCAATCGGGAAACTGGAAGTTTCGGATAACTAAAGTTCGGAAACCAAGTGGTGCTCTGTACTATGAAACAACTTACGGTTTGGTCCACCACCACCTCACTAAACTTGTTCCCACCATCTACCACTCAGTTTGTAAAAGAAAACTTTTTAACATTTTTCTGTGGAGAGCCCCTACGGCTCCCAAGACTTACCGGGCTGATATGTATGTATTGGACCATGGCATCAATCGATGGTTCCTACCGGGAACCACGAGCCAGAACCTAGCCCTCTCTCTCAGAGAGGCACGAGGAGCAATGGCCCGTGGAAACACTTTGTATTTGGAAGCATTCCATATATCATTGACCGGGGTTTGGTACCCAGAATGGTAGGCCTAACAGAACAAACCCCATTTTCCGTGCAGCTTTTCCTACCCCCCCACCTTCCCCCCTCTGCTCCTGGTTCCCAAATGTCTGAAGGTTTCAGAGTCGGGGCAGGGTTTAGATGGTGTCAAGACGAGTGGCTTCGGGGACTGTCCCTTCCAGGTTGGCGATGGAGATATTCCAGCCTGCTCCTCCCACTGGTCTTACCAGTGGACCCTCTTTTTCTCAGCCTTTCCCCAGAACTCTGCCTTTTCTTTAGGGGCAGAGGGTGCAGAGGAAAGCTCTGCCCTTGGTCCTGGTGTGGAGGATCCCGGTCCTGTCTGGGGAGGAGTGAACTTGGGGGGGGCTTGAGCCCTGTTTGACCCGACCTAGGTGTTGGTACCCCTCACAGCAGGGCTTGTTGTTGCAAGGGGAGGGGTTTTCTTACTCCCTTCTTTTTTTTAGGTGATCTTGTCTCACAGTCTTGTGTTTACCAACTGTGGTTCGAAAGTAGTTTTCTTCGGGACACCAGTTTTGGGCCCAGTGCCTGTGCCATGTTTGCTCTTCCAACTACCAAGCCTTCGACCCTCGGTTTCCTGTCCGTTTTCTGACTGTTTTTAGCCATGTTTTTTTTTTTTATCAGGGTCATGTGCCTTGCCCTTCTTTCTTGTATTCTTTTTCTGGACGCATGTTGGCACTTTTCATTTCCGTGGTGTGTTTTTCGCCGGCGAATGTGGTAGGGCTCCAATGGGGGCCCCTAGGACTCCTAAGTCTCCTTGGCCTGAACTAGGAGGGATTGCTTTGGTCTGTGGCTCTTTGGGGCTTGTCGCTTCGAGTGGCTCATCTGCTAAGTTTTCGTTGTTTAGCTCTGTGTGTGGTTCACATCGGGGGGGGGGGTGTATCCAACGTTCTGCCGAACGGCCTATGTCGGTTCATCCCTCTGTCCAAGGAATGGGTGGTCAATGCTGACTCTCTCTTTCCAGCTCTGCTGGACTTTCGGGCGCCCAGACATGGTCCTCTTCATGTCGGCTAGGTCTCGGTGTCTCCCAGTGTGTGGTCTACCCTTGTGCCCATAATGTTCGAACGTTTGCGACTCTTGCTGCTGTCTTTGGGAACATGTCTTGGGCTGACATTCAGGCACGGAGGTTTTGGTGGTCGAACAGGGTCCGGGCCACCTGTTATCTGGAACGTTCCAGGCCCTCCGCGGTCTTGTGTGGCCTTGGGCCATTGGTTGCAGTCAATTGTCCTGTCTTTGTCATGAGGCATGCGGTGCTTCCACCTCCCGGGTAAGTCTCTCTTTTACTTGTCTTTGGGTATCAAGCTCCAGGGAGCCAACGGGGCTACACACAGAAAACCCGGAGTTGAATGTAATGAAACCCATTTTCTGGGTGAGCCCTGGAGGCTTCCTAGCACTCTCCCTCCCTCTGGTTAGTGGTTTTTGTTCTGTTTCCTCAGTCTCTGAACTGGTGAGCTTGCAGCCGGCTTGGGAGAGGGGAGGGGGGCATGAATGAGCGGCGCGTTGGTTAGATGACAATGCTTATTGCCTTGTTTTTCTTGGGAGGAGGGGGAAGTTCTTGGGCTTCAATTTTCTACCAGTTGGGGTCTGTTTTGGGAGGCTTACCTTTTTGGGTGCATAACTCTGGTCAGTGGCAGACATAAATATACTCTCAAAGAGTTGCAGTTTTCAGAATTTCATAGGCCATTGCTCCCTGTGCTTCTCTGAGGGGGCAAGGTTCTGGCTCGTGGTTCCCAGTAGGCAGAACTCCATGTGACTGAAGCCCCAGACTAATACAGCATATATCAGAATGATAGCTCCAGGAAATCTCCAGGGAGCCTCCAGGGTTTACCCCAGAAATTGCTTTTCATTACATTCAACTCCGGGTTTTCTGGGGAGAGCCCCGTGGGTTCCCCGGAGCTATTCAGGCTGATTTGGATATATTAACCTTCTGGCATCAGTTAGTGTGCATGGAGTTCTTGCCTACTGGGGACCATGAGCCAGAACCTGGCCCCCTCAGAGAGGCATGAGCAGCAATGGCCTATAGAAACCCTCGTGTGGTTGGGAGCATTAAACAAACTCCTATTCTGGTGAAAATATTGCTGCCGAAAGCCGAATGAGTAAACAGAACTCCCCAAATGAAAATTAGCAAACAAGCATTATGTCGTCACGTTGCCGCGCTGCTGTCTGCGCAACAACCCTCCCCGAGAAGGGGAAGGGGGAGGCCCAGACCCTCGCGCTAGCAAGCCAACCGTCAGTTCTTGGCTGATGTGATACTGGCTGGTCATAGGCCTCTAGCTTCTGCTTTGATCTCTTTAGAGGCGGGGGTTGGAGGACGGCTTGTCTTTTGGTCCTTGGGGGTGAGGTTTCTGTGGTGGGGGAGGGGTTGACTTGGGGGCCTTGGGGCCCTTTTTGACCCCACCTGGGTTTTTGTACCCTCGGAGTGGGGCTTGGTGTTACAAGGAGAGGGGTTCTCTTTTGCTACCTCCTCGTACGAATTGGATTTGTAAGCTACCCCACCCCGGGTTCGGTTCCGTGATCCAGTACTTTCCTCGGTCCCGTCCTTCCGGAGGTTTTCGGCTTCCTGCATCCCGTCTGAATTCCCGACCTGGATTATGCTTTTGTGTTGGATCCGCGTTCCTTCGTGTATGGATCTTTGTGACCGTACTGGGTTCGTTTTGAAGTTCTGGAGTTGTCCTAGTTAGCAGACTACCTACTCTTCTCGTTGGAGGCATGGCATACATTCTTGTCTTCTCTGTCGGTCTCGCGCGATTGAGAGGAGGGAGGCTCGGATGGCGTTGCAGGTTTTTCTGGGAGGCGAATTTGAGCATCTCGATGCATGCTTATTCGCCCCTGCCCTTCTGTGAGATGTTGGTGTAATGCAGCTTCATGTGCAGGTTCCTTCCCTTTCAGCTGCATTGGTCGCAGAGGATTTGCGTACGCGTGGCCTGCTGGCTTGGCCCTGTGTTTATTCTCCCTCTTCGAGTTGTCCTCGGATTGGCTGGAATTGGGTGTGGAGAAGGTCTGGGTCAGGTGCGTTGCCCTCGACAGTGCGTGCGTCATCTGCGTTGTTAAAGCTGATCGCTCTGCTCCTTTGGGATGCAGTTTCGCGACCTTAAACGGGTCCCGAGATTTGCTTCTTGTGTCATGTGTCGGCAGCAATGCTCAGTTCTTCCTTGGAATCCACTTGGGCCCTGGCTCTTAGGTTGTCTGCCTTTCTGTGGGGAGCCCCTACTGCTCCCTGGAGCTTATCGGGCTAATGTATGTTACATTAGACTGGGACATTAGCTAAGGAGTTCAGACCTACCAGGGACCAGCGCCAGAACCTGGCCCCTTCAGAGAGGTTTCAGGGAGCAATGGCCCTGGAAAACCCCCTTGTGGTTGGGGTTTTCCTTATCTGCCATCGACCGGGGTTAGGCACCCAAAAAGGTAGACATAACAAAACAAACCCCACATGGTAAATAAAGCTAAAACAAAAAAACGAACAGAGAGGTAGAAACTGCCTACAATCCCAAGGAAACAAGCAAATAAGCAAACATCACACTTTACTGCCATGCCGAGTGTCCGCGCAGCCCTCCCCGCCCTGAGACGGGGAGGGGGAGCCCCGGACCTACCGCGCCGGCTGCCTAGCATCAGTTCGTAAGCTAATGTCAACCGGGATAGACGCTTCTCTGGCCTCAGTTTCCTAGGCGGTGTTTGCCTTGTGTGGCATTCACTGCCGTGTATTGTGTTGTGCGGTGCCCAGGAGTACCTCATCAGTGCCAGGGCTGCATGCGCTTAGGGGCTTCCTTCCCTAAGTGCCCTGTGAGTACTGCCCCTGCATGACAGGGTTATCTTCCCTGGGGCGTTCAGGAACCATTCCCATGTTGTTGCTGCTCGGCATTTGGCTCGCCCTTGGGGTCAGCTGGGACTTGGGACCCTTGTTTGGCCCTGGAAAGGGACTGATATTGTGCTGGTTAGGGCGTCAAGGTGTTGTGCGACCTGCCACCTAAGTGGCAACCGGTTCCTGTTGCCTCTGGAGATGGTGTACTTTTGCGGGGTTTTTCTTTTGTTTTGGTTTTGGTTTCATTTGCCTGGTGGGGGTCTGCCTAGTGTGACTATAGTTCCACTGGTAGTGATTGGTGGCCCTCTGCTAGGCCCCCGCGATTGTACACGTCGCAGGGATTTTCAGTGTTGTCCTCTACCCCCCTTGTTATTTTTGGGTTTCTTAACTGGTTAGCAACACCTTGCCCGGGCTTCCCGTAGCAGTCAGCCTACGGGCCTTGGAAACCCCTGTCGGGGCTAGGTGGACCATTGAATGTGTCTTCCAGGTTCCAACCCGTCTTGTACAGGATCGTTGGTTGCTGTGCCCTTGTCTCCAGGTGACAGTCGCCACTTTTACCTCCGTCCTGTTGCCTGTTGGGTCACTAACACCTTGACCCCGGAGTCTTGTGAGAGAAATTCTCTGTTTGTTCTCCAGTTCTCTCCTGATGTCATTACTGTTCAGAGTATAGGCGGCATCCGTGTTGCAAGCTAGGTTAGGTTGCTGCTACACGCTAGGTTGGTTTCCCACTCGGATGCCCCAGGGCAGCCCCGTTTTGGTTAGGTGCTGTTCACCCCTCTCCCGCCCTGTTCCCGGCTCCGGACTGTCTGCGGGTTTCGGGGTTTAGTTGGGGCCGAGACTCGGGCAGTTTTCGGGGGCTGCCCCGTTCGGGTTAGGGACGGACGTTTTCGAGCCTGTTCCTCCTGCCAAGGCTTCTGGGTCTTACCAGCAGCCCTTTCTTGCTGCCTTTCCCATGGACTCTTCCTTTTCTTTAAGGGCGGAGGGCTTGGAGGACAGCTCTGCCCCGGGACCTCTGTTGCAGGTTTCCGGGGCTGTGGGGGATGCCTGCCAGCAGTTCTGGGGCAGTTTGCCCCTGCCTGGGTTTTCTGCTTCTGGGCGGAGTTTTTCGCCCATCCAGTCTCATTGCTTCCCACATTTGCTGGCGTGTTTTCGTATCTTTAGCGTCGCTCACAGCCCTCTGTTCTGGTGGCCATTTTCTTCTGCCGGTTTCCCGGCGTGGCCACCAGGGCGACGTTGCGGTTTGTTTACATTCGTCTGGGTGTGAGTGCGAACGTCTCGGGTGAGTTTTTCACCTTTTTCAGGGGTTTTATTCTCCTGTTGTCATTTCTTTGCTTTTCTGGTGTTTTCTGTCCGTTTCCTGTTCCTCTGGGAACGTTCGAGTGTTTATTTTACACTGGGTTTTCTGTTTTGTCTGTTTTGGATCTGGGCCCTTGGGTTTGGGCTCAGTGTCCCTGTCTGTTATGCTTGCTCCCACACCTTGTCCCACGGTTTTTGGTCTGTTTTGACCGTTTCCCTGGGGGTTATGTCTGGGGGCTGTGCTTTGCCTTTCTGTGGTGTATCTCCGCCAGGAAATGTGGTCGCAGGCACCCTTACCCGCCTGCAAGGCGTTCACGGTGGATGACTTTCGGCAGGCCTGGTCGAGGTGGGGGTACCTGTTCCTCTTCTCTCGGTCCAGCTGTTGCTTCGGGTTCTGGCTCGGTTGGAACCCCCTTCCCCCCGAGATTAGTCCTTATGGTCCCTTGGTGGCCGGCCCAGCTTTATTTTCAGATGCTGCTTGATAGGTGTCCGAACCCGGGGCATTTTCCCGCGGCTCCGCCTCTTTCGGCAGGTCGGATCAATCCTGTACGTGACTGGTTCAACCTTCTCCTCGGCTCTTCGCGTCTAGTATTTTGACGCGGGTATCACCATCTCTGTGGTGATCAGGTGGCTTTGTTGTCGGTGTCCCACCTGCGAGCTTCATCTCGGCGACAGTATGACGTTCCTGGTGTTTCTATGCA
This sequence comes from Procambarus clarkii, assembly GCF_040958095.1. Taxonomy (NCBI): domain Eukaryota; kingdom Metazoa; phylum Arthropoda; class Malacostraca; order Decapoda; family Cambaridae; genus Procambarus; species Procambarus clarkii. Next base: position 19,157,599 of record NC_091203.1, on the reverse strand, counting down.
CTTTTTTTCTCGCTCTTTGTAGGTTGTCGTCTCTTTCGCATCGAGTTGTCTTGTCCTTTCTTGGGTTTTCAGGACTACAGTTATTTGATGTTTCTTACTGTCGCCTCGTTTTGTGCGGCGCTGGCGGAGCCGCTCCGGCTTGTGTTTGGGGTGGACGTCACATCTGCCCAGTTTCATACGCTTTCTCGTGTTTTGTTTCACCTCCAGCCTGCTCATGCGTTGCCTGAGCCGTCCTGGTCCTTGATCAGAGTGTCTTCTTATCATCTCCTCAGTTTGTGGTAGCCCCTTCGGTTCAGTTTTCTGCTCTTTGGTACTGGTGGTAGGTTTGTACGTTTTGCAGCCTTTCTCTGTCCTTCTGGCAACGTTCGAGACAGCTGCTTTCCGGAGGGGTTCTTGGGTTATTGATGCTTAATTGGTTCGGCTGGGGGGTCCTGTGTTAACCGGTTGTGCTTTTTTGCCGTTACCTGCTGTTCCGTGTCTAGGAATGCGCTTTGGGTTGATCAGGTTCCCCTCGTTCCCTGTTTCAGGTCTCGGGTCTCCTAGGTCGTCCGCAGAATTTTAAATCTTCCAGCCTGTGGTCTGTCCTTGCGCTCGTGCTGTTGGGACGTTTTCAGCTTTTGCTGTTCTGTTGGTGACGTCTAGGACTCATTTCGGGTGCAGGGATTTGAGGGTCGCATAGGTTCTTGGCCGCCCATTCTTTATGCTCGTGTGCTCCTGTGCATTCTTGTTGCCTTGGGTCGCAGGCTGCAGCCTGTTGTCTCAGCTTTGCGTTGCGGGGTTTGTGGCGGCCGCCTCCCGGGTCAGCTCTTTCTTTTCCTTCTCTTCGGGTATGAAGCTCCAGGGAGTCGTAGGAGCTCCCCACAGAAAACCAGTGTTGAATGTAATGAAACGCTATTTCCTGGGTGAGCCCCGGAGGTACCCTGGCAACCCTCCCTCCCACCGGTCGGTGTTTTTTTTGCATTGGTTGTAGCTTAGCTTCCGACCTGATGCTAGGCAGCCGGTGCGGTTGGTCCGGGGCTCCCTCCTTCCCCTCTCGGGGCGGGGAGGGCTGTGCGGACGATCGGTGCGGCATTAAAGTGTGATGTTTGCTTGTTTCCTTGTTTCCTTGGGATTGTAGGGAGTTTCTACCTCTCTATTCGTTTTTTTTTTTTTTTTTTTTTTTTTACCATGTGGGGTTTTTGTTATGCCTACTTTTCTGGGTGCCTAACCCCGGTCGATGGCAGATAAGGAAAACCCCAACCACAAGGGGGTTTTCCAGGACCATTGCTCCCTGAAACCTCTCTGAAGGGGCCAGGTTCTGGCGCTGGTCCCTGGTAGGTCTGAATTCCTTAGCTAATGTCCCAGTCTAATATAACATACATTAGCTCGATAAGCTCCAGGGAGCCTCTGGGGCTCACCCAGAAAATAGCATTTCATTACATTCAATGCTGTTTTTTTGTCCATTGCTGTTTGCAGATTCTGTGAATTGTGCATTGTCTGCAGGCATCTTTTGCTAATTGCCGTCCTATGTCAGACTTGTTAGTCCTCCGGGGAGCTCATGAGGGAGGCCTTCCTGGAAGGGTCATGCCAGGGCTCGGAGTTCGTCCCATCGTGGTAAGCCAGTGGCGCCAGATTCAGCACAGGGGCAGTTTTCGGTATCGTCTGTTTCTGTTCGACGCAGGTATCGCCCTGTGCACCGCTTAGGTTCTCATGAGGTGCCTGGCTCTTTCGCGGTTCATCCCATTGACAGGAGCAGCTTGTCTATGTCATTGACATTGACAAGCCTACCCACAGGAGGATGTGGGTAGGCTTGCTATGTTTGCTCGCATCTGGTTTCACAATTTGTGTGTCTTTCGGGTCATTTTGTGCAACCTGCGGTGGCGTTGGGTGGCTCCTCCTCATTTGGGGGGTTCGGGGCTGGCAGGGCAGACCTCGTCTGCGCCCTATCGAATCATCTTGGAATGGGTTCGCTTGGGCATGGTCAAAACGACCTCGTCTCATGTGGGTTTCTCGCCTATTTCCGGTCCCGAAATGGGACTGCACAGGGCGTTGCGTCGCTTGCTGCATTGCCAGTTTCTTCTTCGGGTTTTTTGAGGTTCAATGTATTGGCACCTACCAAAGCCCTCCCTCGATGTGTTCACGGACGCGTCGTCTCTTGGTTGGGACTTTGACTAGTGCTCACCAGGCCGGCCAGGGACGGTGAGGTCCATTGGGCTCACAGCACAGTGTGGGTGGTCGTGGCTGTAGATGTATCTCCGGAGGATTCGGGTCGCTTGCGGATCAATGATTCGGCTCCATTTGGACTGTTCCCTGTTGGTTCATTGCATGAACCGAGGGGGTTCAATGCGGTCCATGGCTCTTTGGTTCTGGTCGCTTCAGGTGATTCTTTTGCTGAGTTTGGCTCTTCTGGCAGTTCACGTTCGGGGGGTGTTCAATGTCCTGGTGGACGGCCTGTCCCAGTTCATATCCCTGTCCACGGAATGGACGGTCGATGCCAACTCGTTCAGTTGGCTCTGCCAGACATTCGGGCCTCCAGAAGTGGATCTGGAGGCCCGAAGAAGACCAACTGCACGCATAGACGAGATAAAACACCTAAATTATTGGGATCGTCTCAAAGCTCTCCAAATGTACTCTCTATAAAGGAGATGAGAGAGATACCAAATAATATACACATGGAAAATACTGGAGGGTCAGGTCCCAAATCTACACAGTAAAATAACAACGTACTGGAGTGAACGATATGGAAGAAAATGCAAGATTGAACCAGTGAAAAGCAGAGGTGCCATAGAGAGAGCACAATCAGAGAGCACTGTATAAACATCAGAGGTCCGCGGTTGTTCAACGTCCTCCCAGCGACTATAAGAAATATTGCCGGAACTACCGTGGACATCTTCAAGAGAAAACTGGATGGTTTTCTAAGAGAAGTTCCGGATCAGCCGGGTTGTGGTGGGTATGTGGCCCTGCGGGCCGCTCCAAGCAACAGCCTGGTGGACCAGACTATCACAAGTCGAGCCTGGCCTCGGGCCGGGCTTGGGGAGTAGAAGAACTCCCAGAACCCCATCAACCAGATATCTCTTCGCGTCGGCGTGGTCGAGGTGTCTCCCGGTATATGTGGCGCCCTTTCCCCCAACTGCGAGGCCATCAAGGTCGATGCCTTCAGGCAGGACTGGGTGAGATGGGGTTACCTGTACCTCTTTTCCTCAGTTCAGCTGTTGCTCCAGGTCCTGGCTTGCTTGGAGACTTACCAGGGGAGAGTTTCCCTTCTGGTTCCTTGGTAGCCAGCCCAGCCTTGGTTTCAGGCGTTGCTTGCTCGGCGTCCAAACCTGAAGGTTTTCCCGCGGCTCTGCCTCATTCAGCAGATCAGTCCAGCTTGGTACGAGGCTGGTGCGTTCTTCTCCTTGAGTCTTCGTGTCTGGAGTTTCTGACTTGAGTCTAATATCACTTGTATGGGGCGCAGGTGGCTTCGTTGTTGGTCTCCCACCTGCATGATTCGTCTTGGCGGCAGTATGAAGTTTCCTGGTGGTCTTCCTGGTTTTTCCTATCACTGCATAAGTGTACTTTGGTCTCTGATAAGGTTGTCATGTCCTTCATTTTGTGGTTGTTCCAGGACCATCATATTTTGTCGAATACTGTCGCCTCGTATTGTGCGGAGCTGGTGAAGCCGCTCCAGCTGGCGTTCGGTATTGATGTTACTTCTGTGCCGTTCCACAAGCTATCTCGTGCGCTGTTTCACCTCAGGACCTGCTCATGCACCGCCTGAGTCGTTCTGGTCTTTGGACTGGTTCTCTTTTTCTCTCTCTTCCTCCGTGTGTAGTGTCCCCTTCGGTTCAGGATTGTTTTTCTAATGCTCGTTTTCTGTTGGCAATGGCCTCTGAGGGTTGGGTCTGGGAGTTTCTTGCTTTCCTCTGGTGCAGGAGTTTCTGCTCTTTCGGTCCTGGTGGTTGGTTTGTTCGGTTGCAGCTGTCCACTTCTTTTCTGGTGAAGAATGAGACTGCTGCGTTCCAGAGGGGTCCTTGGGTTGTTGATGCTTGGTTGATTTGGCCGGGGGTGCATCATGTGTTGTGGCCGGTTGCGACTCTCAGCTGTTATTTGGTCGGGGATGCGCTTTGGGTTGACCCAGTTTCCCTTCTTCCCTGTTCCCGGGCTCGGGTCCCGGATTCTCCCAGGTCGTCTGCAGGGTTATTAAGTCTAGCCAGTCTGCGGTCTATCCTCATGCCCCACGACATTCATCAGTTTGCTTCTTTGGCTGCCGTCTTTGACAACATATCTTGGGTTGACATTTGAGCACGGGGTTTTTGCAGGTCAAACAGGGTCGCTGTTTGACCATTTGGCCGCTCGCTACCTTGTCAGTGTCCCCTGGACGTGGTAGGGCCTGCGTTACATTGGGTCGGCAGGTTGCAGCCAGTTGTCTCCACTTTGCGTTGACGAGTGAGGACTGACCGCCTCCTCGGTACATCCCTGTGTTTTTCCTTGTGTTTGGGTAGTTAGCTCTGGGGAGCCGACGAAGCTCCTCTCAGAAACCCAGCATTGAATTTAATGAAACACTATTTTCTGGGCAAGTCCCGGAGGCTCCCCGACATCCCTCCCTCCCTCTGGTCGGCGGTGTTTTTCACATGTTTTTGACATCCAGCCTAAGAAATAGTGGTTAGATAGCCAGCACAAGGGTCTTGGGCTTCCCCCCTGGGGACTGGAGGAGGGGGGGGGGGGTGAGCAGACAGCGGAGCGGCAACGTGATGACGTCATGTTCATTTGCTAATTTTCATTTGGGAAGTTCTCTACACTAGTTTGACTTTTGGTAGCAATATTTAAACCAGAATAGGGGTTTGTTTTTGGGCGCCTACCTTTCTGGGTGCCAGACCCAATCAATGGCAGACATAGAATGCTCCCAACCACACGGGGGTTTCTATAGGCCATTGCTTCTCATGCCTTTCTGATGGGTCCAAGTTCTGGCTCGTGGATCCCGGTAGGCAAGAACTCCATGCACATTGACTGATGCCAGAAAACTGATATATCCAAATCAGCCTGGATAGTTCCCGGGACTCGCCCCAAAAAAGGAATTTCATTACATTCAATTCTGTTTTTTGTAGAGTAGGTAGTAGTTTTTTGTTTTTGTTTTTTCTACAACTTTGTAAAGTTGTAGAAAAAACAAAAACAAAAAACTACTACCTACTCTACAAAAAACAGAATAGAAAAAAAACACCTAGAAAAAATTACATAATAACAGACTGCATGGTTTTCGACATGGAAGATTCTTTGTTACGAATTTACTTAGTTTCTATGATAGTCTTTCTATGATAAAGCCACAGAGATTTTACAGGAGAGAGATAGTTAGTTGACTGCATTTATCTGAACCTTAAAAAGGCTTTTGACAGTTCCATATAAGAGGTTGTTCTGGAAACTGGAACATATTGGAGGAGTGACAGGGAGGCTTTAACATGAATGAAAAATTTTGACAGAAAAATGAAGGCAGTAATCAATGGCAATGTATCGGACTGGAGATATGTTACAAGTGGGGTACCCCAGAGTTCAGTTCTTGCACTGGTAATGTTCATTGTCTACATAAATGACCTACTAGAAGGAATACAGAATTATATAAACATATTTGCTGATGCCAAGATACATGGGAAGATAAGAAACTTAGACAATTATCATGCCCTTCAAGAATACCTGGACAAAATAAGTGTGTGGAACACCACTTAACAATTGGAATTTAATGTGAATAAATGGTATGTTATGGAATGTAGAATATTAGAAAACAGACTACCCACAACCTACAAATTATGTGAAATAGCTTCAAAAAAAATTATGATAGAGATCTAAGGATGGTTCTAGATATAAAACTATCACCTGAGGAACATATAAAGAACATAAAGAAATCCTTAGGAAGGAAATCATCCAACATCTCAGAGAACAATCTTGTAAATTTAATGCAACATGGGTTTGTTAAAAATAGATCATGCCTTACAAACCTGCTCACATTTCTGGAAACAATAACCAGCTATTCAGACAAAGGACTTCTGGTAAATGTACCTTACATGGACTTTGCTAAAGCTTTTGACAAGATACCACATAAGAGACTGCCAAGCAAATTACAGGCACATGGAATAAATGGGAGAATACAGGAATGGATAAAACAATGGTTAAAACAGAAAAAAACAAAGGTTATGCTAAATGGGAATGAATCTGACTGGAGAAATGTGGTAAGTGGGGTACCACAGGGGCACATTTTGGGGCCAACCCTTTTTGTCATATACATCAGTGACAGAGATGAGAATATTACAAGCCATATCATCAAATTTGCAGATGACACTAAAATCTGTGGTAAAGTGGGAAGTTAAAGTGATATTGAGACCTTGCAAAGAGATTTGCATGAACTCCACAAATGGTCAGAAGATTAGCAAATGCTTTTTAATGTCGATAAATGCAACACTGTGCATGTGGGGCATAACAACTGATTGATGAAGAAAAGAACCTTGGAGTCAAAATCCATCCTTCAATGAAAGTTGCACAACAAGTGGGAGTGTCAGTAAAAAAGCCATCCAAACCCAAGGAGTAATCAAGCATTTCTTCACCTTTAAGGAAAAGAAAGTAGTCAATCAATTGTACAAGTCCCCATCTGGATTATTACATCCAAGCATAGAGACCTCATCTTCAGAAAGGCATAGCTGCTCTGGAGAAGATGCAACACCGGGCAACAAAAATCATTCCAGAGCCAAGTCATCTCTCGTATCTGGAACGTTCGAGGGCCACAGGGCTAACAACACTGCAAACCAGGCATGACAGGGCAGATCTCATTGAAACACTTAAAATAATAAACAATTTGGTTGATATTGATCTGGACAATTTCTTCAAAAGGTCAAATGTAACACGCACGAGAAGCAACGGTATCAAGCTCAACAAGCCACAATGTATGACAGAACAGGAGATGCTTTTTCACCCATAAGGTTTCAAACCTAGGGAACCCCCTATTAATTGAAGCCGTAAATGCCAAAACTCTATTGGGTTTTAAAATTCAACTGGAAAAGATCATCAGGGCAACTTGGTGGACCTTTGACAAGCTGCTGACCTCCTGTTCTTGTCGAGGCCACTAGTATTAGTGGCCCTCGGGTAAATTCTGGTAAATTCAGAACATTGAGGGAGGTTTTAGTGCTATGCCTCCCAATTTAAGAATTGCATTTAAATACATGGATGGTGAAATACTAAAGAAATTGTTCATGATCTATGTAAGACCAAAGCTGGAATATGCAGCGGTTGTATGGTGCCCGTATCTTAAGAAGCACATCAGCAAACTGTAAAAGGTGCAAAGACAAACAAATAAATGGCTCCTGGAACTGAATGAAAAGTGCTACGAGGAGAGGCTAGAGACATTAAATATGCTGAAATTTGAAGACAAGAAAAAAGCAATATGATCACTATGTACACTATAGTAATGAGAATAGACAAAATTGATAAGGAAGAATTCCTGAGACCTGGAACTTCAAGAACAAAAGGTCATAGATTTAAGATAACTAAACAAAGCTGCCGAAGAAATACCTGCACTGTATTAGAAAATTCACTATCACAGAGTGGTAGACGGTTGGAACAAGCTATATGAGGCGGTGGTGGAGGAGACCAAAAACATCAGTAGTTTCGAAGCGTTATATGACAGAAAATTGGGAAGACGGGACACCACAAGCATAGCTCTCATCCTGTAACTACACTTAGGTAATTACCAATACATTAAAAGGTGCATTCATCACTGAACTGATAAATAGCAAAGCACACGGTTCTTAATGTGTGTGACTCATATCTATATCTTGTCATAAATAATTCAGGAGATATCAGAATTTGCTTTTTTATGATGAGCCTTTACAGGTTTGAAGGCAGTTTTATTCTGAAGGCAGTTTTACTTGACAAAACCATAGTAGATTATCCTAGTGTGGGGTCCCTTAGGAACAAGTGGTCCAATTGGTTTAAAGCCAATCCTGCTTCAGGCATTGGGCATCCAAGAAATTAAAATAAGTATATAACTTCCAATCTTCTATTTTTATATTTGTTTTATGGCATTTTATTTTGACAGTGCTAGGAGCAGTGTTTGGTGCAGTACCTCTGGTGGGAACTTACTGGGCAGCTATACCCGGAGTGCTGGAGCTGTGCTGGAGTCGGGGTTCTCCGACACTGGGTGCTCTGCTCTTCGGTGCTCAGCTGCTACCCATGTCATGTGTTGACACTGCTATCTACTCTGATATTAAAGGGTGAGCTAATTTTTAAGAAGAAATATAAATAAATCATCTCTGGTAATGACAGGTGCACACAATGTTACTGGGCTGAGTAAATGTTTATACAAAAACACTTTGCTGTTCATGACTGTGTGCATATTTGGTTTAGCCTTGCAATGAAGAATTCATAGCTAGTCCAGTGGTTTACCTCCCCAATTCTGCCCTTTTAATATCATTAACCCTTATCCCCTTACCAATTTTGGGCGCTACCAGCATCTTGAGCCAAGAGCAAATCGCTTAGCAATATTTTACTTCCAACATATACTACAAAGTTACTTTGATTACCCACCTATTGACTACCTGTTGGACATTTTGAGGATCAATGACCCTGTGGCCAGGTCTCTGACCAGGCCTCCTGGTTGTTGGTCTGATCAACCAGGCTGTTCGATATGGCTACTCGCAGCCTGATGTACGAGTCAGCCTGGTTGACCAGGTATCCTTTGAAGGTGCTTGTAGAGTTCTCTTTTGACCACTGTGAGGGGGTCAGCCAATTATGCACCATGTGTGTAGGGGAAGAATATTAAAACGTTTTCAGCCTTTGATGTTGATTGAATCCTTTCTCAGCATGCATATTGCACCTATGCTTTTCAGTAGGGCTATTGTGCACATCCTGCCATGCCTTCTGGTCTTATGTGGTATTGTGTCTGTGTGCAGGTTTGAAACCAGTCCTTCTAATATTTTCCAAATGTATATTATTATGTAGCTCTCCCTCCTGTCTCTGCTCTACAAAATACAGATTTAAAATTTGTAGGTGGTCCTAATAATTTAGATATTTTATTGAGTGAATTCTAGTAGTAAAAGATCTTTGCACGCTCTCCAAATCAGCACTTTCTTCATCTTTGAATGGGGCTGTTAATGTGCAACAATATTCCTTTCAAGAGATCACTAATGTCTTAAAAAGTATCATCATTAGCATGGCATCTCTTGAATGAAAGGTTCTTGTTAGCCAACCTGTCATTTTTTTGCCGTTGTTATGGCAACTTTGTTGTATGTTCTTTAACCCTTAAACAGCAGTTATCATTTTCAGGGGAAACCCCTACGGCTTCCTGGAGCTTACCAGGCTGATATGCTAATGTCAGACTTTGGCATCAGTCATGTGTACGGAGTTCTTATGGGCCTACCGGGGACCACGAGCCAGAACCTGGTCCCCTCTAGAGAGGCAAGAGGAGCAATGGCCTATAGAAACCCTGTTACGGACCCGAGCCCAGTGTCCGAGCACGGAGCTGTGACGACCACGCCATCTGTGCGTCAGCTCCCGAAACCCCCTCCAAATGGACGACGCCATCTAGCGAGGGCGGGATATACCGGCCACAGGGGCTGGTTTCCCGTCTTGATCAACTCGTAACATAGCCGCTGCTGACCTCTGGTGAGGTGACGCTTAGACAGCAATGCCATCTATGGAGTGGATAGGTGGGCGTTTGTGTCTAAGCCTGTAAGTGAGGTGCCCTAGAGTGTAACCAGTACTGATGACGTGTCTGATTACAGAGTCGACCTGGGACTGCTGAATCGGACGGTGGATCAGTCTACCCGAGGCAGCCAGAGTCTCTGCAAGTGTTTGCTGTAGAAGCTGTGAGTCACCCCCCCCCCCTCCCCCCCTCCCCCGGATGAACACTGTTATGTTAGCCTGCCTGTGACGTGGCAGAACCAGGGATTGTCGTACCCGGGGCTGACTGGTGGAGAAGACTAGCCACTGGGGTGTAGCAAGAGGAGAGTGATCAGCGGAATCACACGAGGCTCCTGCCTAGGGCTCGCAACCCTAGTATCGGTCGTGGAGTGGCCTACGCAGCGTAGCTGATTGGAACCTGCCAGCTTCAGGCTGGATTTGTGGTTGAAGGCCTCCACGACGGTGCACCCAGTGGGACTGTGATTTGGCTGGCCTGTGGCCGGGGTAGACTCGTCTAGAGAATCTAAGGATTCATCGTGAGGCCACGAGAAGAGGACCAGGGCTACTCATCGTGAGCACCGTGGAGCATCCCGTGTCTTCGGAGGAAGACGAGTGATTGTAAATAATAAGTGTAGTAATAGCAACCCCGCGTGTGACTGTGATATATTTATTTATGGTGGTGGTAGCAATATATATTTAATTTTGTGTATTTGTATCCCTTCTCCTTTAATTTACTTGCGTTACGGAACACACCCCTTGAAAGCCACTACTAACTTGGGGCCGGATACCCAAACTCTAATAACATCAGAGAAAGAACCCAGTTGCGACCCAATAGGGCCGTAACATAATTGGCATTCCCAGCGGGATACGACCCCTTGTCAAGTATGTTTGACAGGGGTGGTGAAGTGGCGCAATCCCTGTAAATAATTCCCCCTGTGTGTGACTATTAGGACGTTATACGTCCTGTGCGGTGTTCAGTGTGATATGGTGCAATATTGTAGAGTGCGGTGCCCGGTGTAATTACGTGCAACAGTGGCAAGTGAAGTGCTCGGTGCGTTAAGTGCTAAAGTGAAGCGGTGTGTTAAGTGCTAGTGCTCCAAGTGACAATGTCAGAAAAAGTGACCATCGACGATCTGGACGATGTTCAGGCCTTTCTGAACAAGGAGGACTGTCTTGCCAGATTGAAATATCTGGGGAAACAGGAACTTGTACTAGTGAGTGCCTACCTGGAGATCAAGATACGTGCCAGTGATTCCCGTGTGGAGATCTTGTCCAAGGTTCACCGGCATTTGAAGGCCGAAGAGAAAGAGGAAAGTGAGGCACAAGGTACAAACGAAAGTGAGGAAGTAGCTTCCACTGAAAAGGAAGATAAGGCCAGTGACATTGACAGTGATGCAGGTGAGCTGAATATAAGTTTACTTACCGTCAAAATGCGTGCCTTGGAAATAAATCGCGAGATAGAATGGAAGAAATTAGAAATAGAACGAGAATTGAAAGATAAAGAATTGGAGATGAGGCGTTTAGAATTAGAAAGAGAAAGAGAAGAGCGAGAAAGAGAAGAGAAACGAGAAAGAGAAAGAGAAAAGCGAGAAAGAGAAAGAAAAGCGAGAAAGAGAAGAGAAACGAGAGAGAGAAGAACGAGAAAGAGAAGAACGAGACAGGCAAGAACGACGAGACAGAGAGGAAAGAGAGAGACAACATGAGCTGGAAGTATTGCGGTTAGGCGGTGGGAGGCAAAGAATGGAAACAAGTATTTTCGATCCAGTGAGGAACATCAAAATGGTCCCAAAATTCAATGAGAAGGAAGTGTCGAAGTTCTTCGCAGCCTTCGAGAAAGTCTCAGCCTCTTTGGAGTGGCCAAAGGAGAATTGGGCCATCATGATACAGTCCGTCTTGACTGGGAAGGCCCAAATCGCTTATTCCACGTTGTCCCTTGATGACTCTGGCGACTATGACAAGGTGAAGAAGGTGGTGCTCATGGCGTACCAATTGGTACCTGAGGCGTACAGGCAAAAGTTCAGGAACCTGAAAAAGACCTCGGAGCACACTTTCACCGAATTCGCAACCATCAAGGAGCGGCTTTTCCAAGAATAGTGTGCCTCTCAAAAGGTGGAGACCAAAGAAGACCTCGAGCAGCTCATACTGTTAGAGGACTTCAAAGACTGTCTGTCTGGAGACCTGAAGACGTACTTAGAAGAGCAGCAGGTGGAGACCTTGAGTGTGGCAGCCACCATGGCTGAAGAGTACATCCTAACGCATAGGCCTTCTGCTAAATATGTCCCGAGGAATTACCCACGCCGGTTTGACAAACCTCGTCATGACGAAGAGAGACCCGTCCCACAGAGCGCTGTGAAGACGCCCCCAAGTAGCCCTCGAAGGACCAGTCCTAGCAGTCCGAAACACCGGAGTCCGAGGAGGAATATGGTATGTTGGACTTGTGGGCAGAAAGGGCATGTAGCTGCTATGTGCCGAGGCAGAAGAGGTAGCGGCCCACGTAGGGAGGTGATGTTGATGAGCTGTGTGACACCACCAGTAGGAAGCCAGTCTATTCAGGAAGAACGAGGATTGTTTTCCCCTCACACTTCAAGCTGGTATGTATCGAGTGATCATACTGGTAGATCAGTTATAGTGATCAGAGATAGTGGAGCAGCCCAGTCCCTGATCGTGAAAAACTCGTTACCCGAGGGAATGAGTGTGGATGGGAGACAAAAGTTTGTCCTGGTTGGGTTTCCTAGGACGCGGTACGTCGCCCCCTTAGTGCCGGTACATCTTGACTCGCCTTACTTCAGCGGCACATGTGCGTTGGCAGTAGTCGATACCCTACCTATAGCTGGGATTGACGTGATACTAGCCAACGACTTGGTGACAGATTGGAGCAACAATCATCCCAAGATTGTGGACGAGTCAGCCGGAACAGCAAGGTCCGAAGTAACGGCAGGCATTGGTAATATCCAGGTACGGACAGACCCGGAATTAAATATGTTTAATCCTTCCTCTCACCCACAGATCGACAACATTCTAGCAGTCTCTCCTGATTCTTCTCCCGACGAGGAACATGAGGTTAAGGAGGCAGAAGCGACTGAGCGAGAAGAGAGGCCTCGTGTACAAACACCCACGGATACCCTAGAGTCTGGAGTGAAGGCACCTGAGTACTTGCGGTATGGCAAGGTACAGCGTTCATTGAACCGGCCAGCGATTCCCCAAATGTTGGAGGTATGTGAGGTATGTGCGAAGGTTATAGTGCCCTCTTCAGTCCAAACCAGGCTAATGGATGTAGCCGGCTATGGACATTACAGGCTCAGGAAGCTTATCCCTCGGTTGGCCATATGTTTCTTAGCAGTATTTTGTCTTCTCCTCGTGTGTGTTCGCAGTAAGGACCAGTGGACGACCCGACAAATGATAGCTCCCTTGAACATCGTGAAGAGATCTCAGGGATTGGAGATTTGCACTGCGAGTGTTGCAGTCAAAGAAGGGACCTGGAAGGTGATGGTAGATACAGGAGGTACGAGATGGGATATTATGAGTGACTGTTTCCGACAGGTTGACACCCCCCGCGTGATTGCTGAGCCTGGAGGTAGCGTTATGCGGAACGTTGGTCGACCTGACGGTGGCAGAGCAGACACCATCTGCGGTGTACAAGCAGCCCTGTTGAAACTAGGTGTGGGCCTAGTAGGCGAGTGTGCAGTAAGTACTGACTTAACCACTGTCGCTGTCACTCTAAATAATTAAACCCCTGTATTCCAGGTTCCAGTCTCCCTGAAGGACTACCGGACCGGAACCAGAAATGCCGTCTGTGATCAGCCATCATTGGTGTCACGACACAGGGAAGTGTCGAGTCGCCCCAGGTCGTGTCTGTACCAATCCTTACTCGGGACACGTGAGATTATGCCCCTGCTTGACATCGCAGTGAAGGTGTGGGAAGTCACATCAGGCAGGGCATTGCCTTCCATCTGCAAGTTTCTTTCCTGCCAGAGTTGCCCAGTGGGACAGTTCTGTGGACAAGACATCCTCGCCATTCCAGTTTATAGTGTACGTGAGTCCGTGTGGAGTTGTATCCACGTACTAATTTGGTTTGTGTTTTTCTTTATAGAACCCCAAACCAAATTCTTTTTGGTGGGGAGGTGTTACGGACCCGAGCCCAGCGTCCGAGCACGGAGCTGTGACGACCACGCCATCTGTGGGTCAGCTCCCGAAACCCCCTCCAAATGGACAACGCCATCTAGCGAGGGCGGGATATACCGGCCACAGGGGCTGGTTTCCCGTCTTGATCAACTCGTAACATAGCCGCTGCTGACCTCTGGTGAGGTGACGCTTAGACAGCAATGCCATCTATGGAGTGGATAGGTGGGCGTTTCCGTCTAAGCCTGTAAGTGAGGTGCCCTAGAGTGTAACCAGTACTGATGACGTGTCTGATTACAGAGTCGACCTGGGACTGCTGAATCGGACGGTGGATCAGTCTACCCGAGGCAGCCAGAGTCTCTGCAAGTGTTTGCTGTAGAAGCTGTGAGTCACCCCCCCCCCCCCCTCCCTGGATGAACACTGTTGTGTTAGCCTGCCTGTGACGTGGCAGAACCAGGGATTGTCGTACCCGGGGCTGACTGGTGGAGAAGACTAGCTACTGGGGTGTAGCAAGAGGAGAGTGATCAGCGGAATCACACGAGGCTCCTGCCTAGGGCTCGCAACCCTAGTATCGGTCGTGGAGTGGCCTACGCAGCGTAGCTGATTGGAACCTGCCAGCTACAGGCTGGATTTGTGGTTGAAGGCCTCCACGACTGTGCACCCAGTGGGACTGTGATTTGGCTGGCCTGTGGCCGGGGTAGACTCGTCTAGAGAATCTAAGGATTCATCGTGAGGCCACGAGAAGAGGACCAGGGCTACTCATCGTGAGCACCGTGGAGCATCCCGTGTCTTCGGAGGAAGACGAGTGATTGTAAATAATAAGTGTAGTAATAGCAACCCCGCGTGTGACTGTGATATATTTATTTATGGTGGTGTAGCAATATATATTTAATTTTGTGTATTTGTATCCCTTCCCCTTTAATTTACTTGCGTTACGGAACACACCCCTTGAAAGCCACTACTAACTTGGGGCCGGATACCCAAACTCTAATAACATCAGAGAAAGAACCCAGTTGCGACCCAATAGGGCCGTAACAAACCCCCATGTGGTTGGAAGCATTCTATGTCTGCCATCGACCGGGTTAGGCACCCAGAAAGGTAGGCGTCCCAAAACAAACCCCTATCTTGGTGAAAATTGCAACTAAAAACCGAACGAGTGGATATAACTCCCCAAACAAAAACGAGCAAACTAGTATGACGTCACCCGTCATCGCACCGCTATCTGCGCAGCTCCCCCCTTCCCGGGAGGGGAAAGGGGTAGCCCCAAACCTACCACGCCAGCGATCCACACCTCGGTTCTTCGGCTGATGCTATTGGCACCAGTTGTGTGCTCCGGCTCCAGTGGTTGTTTCAGCACTGTACCTAGAGTGAGGTGTCTGTCTTCTAGGTGGTGCGTGAGCCGTGAGTGAGTCTCCAGTATTCGGGCTGCATGCGCCTAGGGTTACCTTCCCTAGGTGCCCTTTAAGTGCTGCCCTTGGGGCTTGGGGTTACCTTCCACAAGTTCCTTGGGTCCTGCTTCTGCTAGGCCGTTTGCTGCTCGGTTTTCAGCCGCCCTTTGTGTGATAGGGGGTTCTGTCTCCCTTGTTCGCCTTAGGGTAAGGGGCAGAGTACACTGGCGGGGTGCAGGATGCTGCACAGCTTGTTTTCACCAGTCATAGCGGCCGGCTCTGTTACGCCTGGGTACGCTGTACTCTTGCGGGGTTTTCTTTTTCTTTTTGTTTGTCTACCCGGTGGGGCTCTGCCTTTGGTTCTTTTCCCCTTTGTGCCGAGTTCTCTTCCTTCTTCAGGTGGTTCCCCCTGCTAGGTCCCCATGAGTGTACACATCCCGGGGGTTTAGCTCTTAGAATGTTGTTTGGTTGCCATGGGCGCCGGTTAGCAGTACCCTGCCTGGGATTACCTGAGCGCGAGTCCTCTTATAGTAAACGCTCAGGACCCTGGGAAACCCTTAGGGGGAGCGTGGGCCCGATGGATGTGGCCCCGGAGTCCCCCCTCACTTTGTGAGAGTTCAAGGGTTGCTCTGTCCCCTTGTCTCAGGGCGACTCTCAGTTTTGCCTCCGTCTGCAGCCTGTGGGGTCGGTGACACCTTCGGCCCAGGGTCCTGTAAGTTTTGTTGCTTGTTTGTGACTCGGTTGCCCAGTCTGATGTTGACTTTGTGGGTGTGGGCTGCACGGGTGTTGCAAATTGGATTTAGGTGGCAATGTGCAAGTTGTTTGCTCCCGGAAGCCCCGAGGCTGCCCCGTTTTGGTTGGTAGTCTTGTCATATCCTTTCCTCCCTACATTCGGGTCTTTACCGTCTGTGGGGTTGGGTCGGGGCGGGTCTCTTCCATGGTTTTGCAACCCGTTCTCGCACTTTCGTATAGTCAATATTGACATACTGTAACCCCGCGATTATCAAGGATTCAAACGTCCGGACAACGCCCTTATACGGCCAAAATCGTGATCGGATAAAGTTATCACAATATCCGGCCAAAATGGCCACAGGAACCGAATAAAAGCTGGTTTGGCCGGATGAGTATTCGGCCATACCGTATTAATCCCGTCTGTGGCTCTAGACGCATGGTGGAGGAGGGGGTGGGGTGGGTGGGTGGTGGTGGGAGGGGTGCGTCGGAAGGGACCACCTGGGTACAGCAATTACCATTAATTTTAGAACACTTAATCATAGCCAAAAACAAATGAAATAAGTACTAGTAATTATGTAATAACAAATAAAGAAGTTTCCTAAAAGTAATGTGCACAGGCTGAAGTTTCCTTCAAAAATATTGTGAGTTTTTTTTCCTCCTGGCGGCCTATGTAACACGCTATAGCTGCCCCACCCCAAGTGGACCCGTCCAACACTGGTCAACCCATGTGCGTCCGTCCCTCGTGTTATACACAGTGCTGCGCCATTAGTGAAATATTTTTTTAAATAACTTTTTTATTTTCATAGTAACTTTGAACATTTTTGGCCAAGATTATGTCTGGTAGCAGCATCAATCGTTCTGGAGGTGTTAAGAGGAAGAAAGTTGTCCTAACAATTAAAGACACGTTACTGTTATACACCTCAACCAGTGCGGCGTCACAGTCCTGCTCCATTAGTGAAATATTTTTTTAAATAACTTTTTTATTTTCATAGTAACTTTGAATATTTTTGGCCAAGACTATGTCTGGTAGCAGCATCAATCGTTCTGGAGGTGTTAAGAGGAAGAAGGTTGTCCTAGCAATTAAAGACAAGTTATGTGTTGTTCAACCAGTGAGGCGCCACAGGCAAGCCAAGCGCCTTCAACAAGTGAGGCGCAAGCAAGCAAGCGCCTTCAACAAGCGAGGCGTCACAAGCAAGCCAAATGCCTTCAACAAGTGAGGCTTCACAGGCAAGCCAAGCGCCTTCAACAAGTGAGGCGTCACAGGCAAGCCAAGCGCTTCAACAAGTGAGGCGTATGCAAGCGCCTTCAACAAGTGAGGATATGCAAGCGCTTCAACAAGTGAGGCGCATGCAAGCGCCTTCAACAAGTGAGGACATGCAAGTGCTTCAACAAGTGAGGCGCATGCAAGCACCTTCAATAAGTGAGGACATGCAAGCGCTTCAACAAGTGAGGCGCATGCAAGCGCCTTCAACAAGCAAGGCGTCACAGGCAACCCAAATGCCTTCAACCAGTGAGGCTTCAGCAGCTGGCAGTCAAAACTAACTTTGCTTAATGAACTGTACAGTAATTTTAAGTGTTAATTTCAGTGTTGTGTTAGCATAGATTACGTAAATTGTTAAGAATTCTTAACTTCAAGATGTGTGGCATCAATCAAGAAGACAAACACCAACAAGGTAAGTTGAGGTTTCTAGTTGAATATTTAATAATTATATGTGGCAAGGCAATTCAAATTATGTTGTTTGTAGTATAAAAGTAGTTGGAAATTGTCACTTTTGGACTCGTAGGTGAAAAAGTACCATTATCCGAAAAATGTGATAATCCGGCTGGGGGTCCTTCCCATATAGTCCGTATGATCGAGTGGAGACAGTATTAAATACGTGCATATGTGACGTACTAAACATACTAGTTTACCTTGAAAAGCTTCATAGAAAACACCGACATTACCTAACCTTCTTAGTATGTTAAGATAAGCATCTTATTGCTTCGTAATTACAGTTATTACTTAACCCTCAAACCGCTAGGGGCCCAAATGGAATTCACACCCACAGGCGCAACAAAAAAAAAAAATTACAAAAAATTCTTTCGTCTTATAGAAGTGTTCATTTTTGTTCTCTGATCACAGAAAAAATAACAAAAAAATCGTAGGTGGCATATTTTAGCCCCAATAGGGTAGGGAAGTGTGGCAAAAAAGGGGCGTTGGCAGAGCCTTCGCCAGATGAGGTCTACTCCGCCCGAGCTGTCAGACGGCAGTTGCCACAAATATATTATTACCTAATTATTTCAATGTCTCTGATTGATTTTTTCTTAGTTTTTTTGCAGTAATATTATTCCATACAGTGAATTGTGGTATATTTATATTATAAAATGTGTGAACCATCGCTGTACTCAAAATTATGGTGTGCATATTAGTGATTCAATTATTATGTTCATAAAACAATAAACAAATAGTTTTGCTGTTGTTACACTATATACACAGGTTATATATAAGTATTTGCATGTTTTGTACACCATAACGAACTACTAAGTTGGTCTTGTGAGTCAAAAAGCAACGAGGAGTGACCGCCAAACACCAGCGAGCCACTCACTGCCACTCCCTCCCTCAACACCACCTCACTCACCCTCATTCACCCCCCACAATACTCTTTCTGTATTTATTCACTATACACAGACGTTATATATACGTATTTACATGTTTTGTTCACCATAACTGTACATCTAAGCTTGTATGGTGAGTAAAGGCCACAAAGATGTAGCTACTCACACAGTCAGCTGATCGGCGGCCGCCCTCAAGGCCAGACGCACTAATATTTGTCCTCCAACAATATTGTTTGTGGTGTTATTACGCTATATACACATATTATATATAAGTATCTACCTGTTTTATTCACTATACCTGTACAAATAAGCTGCTATGGTGCCCAAAGACCATAGTGGCCATCAGTAAACACCATGCCAAGACGTGCAGACGACGCTCTTCCCTCACCAAAATGGCGGCTCCCAACCTACTCCTCTCGCTGTTATCTAACACTATACACACGTTATATATAAGTATCTACATTTGTGTTCACCATATCGAACCACTAAGCTGGTATGGTGAGTGCAGTCAATAAATGGTGGCCACACACAGTCAGAAGACGACGCCACAACCCTCCCTCCCACAACCTTACTCCTCCCTCCATGGAGCACAGCGCTAAATACCACCACAATCCTGCTATTATCAGAATCCTGGTCAGTTTTATCACAGTCAGGGGGCTTCAGTAATACTATCACTGCTAAATAATAGCAGTATCATATATATTATGGTATTTGTAGGCGATGCTGTGGTCACAAGCTGAACAGCTGTGCTGTGAGCTCGTGCTGCGTGCGCCAGCTTTGGTGGCTTGCTCAATACTGACGCTGTAACACCCAAGAATGTTGGCCTGCATTTTTTTTCTAGGTGGCATCTGGCAACTATCGGTCGTGGCTGTACTATAGCTGCCCCTATCCCAGGCGGGGAGTTTAAATTATAGCGCTAGACACGAAATCATATATAAATGATGTGCGCGGTTTCGGTTTTGTCTCTGATATCATTTATGTATGATATGCGCGGTTTGAGGGTTAACCTATTATAGATATAGGTTAAGTAATAACTGTAGTTACGAAGCAATAAGATGCTTATCTTAACATACTAAGAAGGTTAGGTAAGGTCGGTGTTTTCTATGAAGCTTTTCAAGGTAAACCAGTATGTTTAGTATGTCACATATGCACGTATTAAATAAGTCAATATTGACTGTAAGAAAGTGCGAGAACGGGTTGGGTTTTGAGACTCAGTTGGTCTCGGGGACTTCCCCTTCCGGGGTAGTGACAGGGGCATTCAAGCCTGTTTCCTCCAGCCGTGTTGTAAGAGTCTGTCAGTGGGCTCCCTTCCTTAGTGCTTTTCACTGCTACCCCGGTTTTTCTTGAGGCTGGAGGGGACGGCTTGGCCCCGGGGCCTGCCCGGTGGGTTCCCGGGGCTAGGGTGGGGTTGACGTGGGGTGCCTCAGGCCCCGTTGGACCCCGCCGGGGTTTTTCTACTCTTCTGGGCGGGGCTTGCAGTTTTGTGGAGTGGGGTCCCCCCCTCCGCACGAGTACTTGGACATCGGCCCTTTTCCGGGCTCGGTTCCTTGTCCATCGTGCCTGTTGCTTCCGCCCTGTCGGTGGGTGCTTTTCTCCGTTCTTCGCCCCTTTTTCCCCGGGACGGGACTTCTCCGTCATGTCCACCTCTTTTTGGGGTTCTGCGTAACTTTTGGTCTCGGGGTGCGACTGGGTTTTTGTGCCTTCATCCTTTGTGTTTGCTTCTATGTGTTCTCGAAGGTTCGGGACAATTTTGCTCCCTCCCGTTTTACTGGTACGTCTGTTGTCGTTCGGTGGGGCTTCCCTCCAGTCCTTTCTAAGGCTTGTGGGTCTATTCCGGGTGCTTCTGGGTTTTTGGCCTTCTCGTTCTTTTGTTCATATCTCTTCTCTCTGTGCAGTGTCTCGGCACTGCTAGTTTTCCTTCTGTTCTGGTCCGGGATGCCGGATTGGGCTACTTGTAGCCAGTTGGGCTCTTGGTCGCCATGTTGGGCTACTGGTAGCCTGCTTGGGTTCCGATTCAGTTTGTTGTTTTCCTTCTATGAGCCGGCTAGGTTGGTTGTTGCTTCCTTCTTTTTGGCTTTTGTTTCCATGAGTTGGCCTGTTTCTTAAACGGATCGGTCAGGATGCGACCCATTGGGCTACTTTTCTGCTTTGTTGTTGGACGGAGTAGGATGGACCTGTGTAGCCCAACCTGTTGGGCTACTTTTCTTTCGTGTCCTGCGCATGCGCCATGGGAGTTTGTTTTGGTTCAGGGCGGTGTGCACACGTGCTGGTGTTCAGCGTCCATTTTCTCTCGGGGGGGGGGGGGGGGGGCTTAGCCTCTCGCCCTTATCATTCTCCAGTCTGTGCCCCGTTGCTCTTGGGGGTGTTCTGGAGTGCCGCTATGGGGAGGTCACTGGGTTTTTCCCTGCGTTTTTAGGTGGGGGGCGCCTCCTTCGCCGCTCCCCTCCTCTTCTCCAGCATTAGTGGCTCTGGCCTGCCTTCCGCGGGCGGTGCTCCCGGTTTTCTCAGCTACGGGTGCACGATACCCTGGCCGCCTCCCGCGGCTCCGTTCTCATAGGCTTGCATCATGGCTCTTCCGCGCCTATGTTATGTAGGTGAGTTGGTGCAGTCTGGCATCTCCTTCATCCTGACACTGTTTTTGGGAGTAGGAATGGGTGTACATACATACAGTACTTGAGAACGTAGAACATACAAACCGAGGTGCCTGCTGCGGGGCTATTGGTCCATATGTGGCAGCTCTTGTTCTCACCACCCGATTCCTTCCTTGGTTTACAGGTGACTGCAGGAGGCCTCTTCGCCCATACGAGGCGGCTCCTGACTGTACTCATCTTGCCCCTGTCCTATGCGTGTCCAACCATGCTTGAGTTCGGAGCCCCGCCTCCACCTTGTTCCACGGTGCAACGGTGGAGGTGCCTGTTCAGTGGTACATTTTCCTGTGTCGAGGGTGTTATGTGCTTGCCTCATTGTGCTCGCCTAATTGTGCTTGCGGGGTTGGGCTCTGGCTCTTTGGTTCCGCCTCTCACCTGTCATTTGACTGACGTGCAGGGATTCTGAGCCTCCTGGGCTCTCTTGTCCCTACACTTGGAACTGTGTATGGGGTCAGCCCAGGTATGGGCTGCCTACCCTGGAAACACAAACCGAAACTGTCTCAATTTTCCGCTTGTTATAACTTGTAATAAAGTTGTTACATCTTGGCTTAACGTGTTTATGACGTATTAAAACGTTGTTACAACTTGCTATATTGGTTATCATAACTGGTTAGGAAGTGTTAAACCTTGTTCGAACGTTGTACCAACGTCGTAGTTTCGGTGTGTGTTTGGCGGGTAATGTGCGTTGTCACTGCCTAATGTGTTCAGTCTGTCACCTGTGACACTGCAAATGTTTCTTCTAACATCCCTGTGGCTCGGTTGGGCACTCGATTTCCCAACCCATCCTCTGAATTGACAGTACGATTTAATACTAAGTGTAATAAGTACATTTTCTTACTGTCATAAACAGTGCATAATTGCACTTATGGGGCTGTTACTTTTACCCAACTCCCTCCCCCATTTTAATTCTCCTCGTTTTCTGTTAAGACACTCAGAATTTTAGGATGAAGATTTCAACTTCAATTTGCTATACACAAGTTTTAAATATCAGGAATTTCTTTTTCAGGTTTATTAAATAATATAGATTTTATACAAAATTTTAAAATATCCTGAGTTACTTTACAATTTATTGATATATTTTAATTTTGTTTTATTAGTTTTATAAAACTGTAATATCAATATAGCTATAGGTTAAGTACTAATCGCAATTAAGAAGCAATAAAATTATTATCTTCAAAAACTAAGACGGTTAGGTGAGGTCGTGGTTTTCTATTCAGTTTTCAGGTAAACTCAAATATTTACAATATATTTGACAGTACGATTTAATACTAAGTGAAAATAAGTACAATTCCTAACTGCTATGAATAGTGCATAATTGCACTTATTTGTTTTCTTACATTTACCACCCCATTTTTGGAGGACGGGCTGCGATTTCCACCTGTGTCCCCTTGTTTGTGTGCCACCCATGTTAAAGTTTATCTACCCTGTCACTTCCTCTGGGAATGTGGTGACGTTTTGCTGCGGTTTTGATACTGCGGCTGCGTGTGGGAGTATGGTTATGGCGTATTGTTCAGCCCTTTCGTGCTCCTTCTGGCGCCTTCGTTGTTTTTTTGTTTTTTTTTGTTCCCTTGATTTTTCTGGGGCCCTCCTTCCTTGCCGGTCTTGCTGTGACGGGCTTGGTTTTTCCATGTTCCTTGGATTCTCTGTCCTAACCTCGTTGTCCTCGCCTAGTTGAGCTGGCTGGGGTTGAGCTTTGGCTCTTCGTCTCGCCCCTCGCCTATCATTCGCTTCTGTTCAACTTCCGGAGCCTACTAGGCTCTTATCTGAACTGGACGCTGGGTGTGGGGTTGGCCTACGCCACTTCCCTTTCTCATGCATTCCTCTCGTCTTCCTGCTTCACTCTTGTCTCTGGCCGCTGGTGCTGGGGCATTTCTGCTAGTCTTTTTATCATTTCCTCCTTCACACTGTTGTATGTTTTGTTTGTGCCTTTTGGCCTTCCTGTTGCCGGGTTTGGGTTTCTGTTTTCCTGGCTTGTCCTGCCTGTTGGTTTTTTCAGGGTCTTGCAATGTCCCTTCTCCGGTGTCTCGCGTCGGACCCATGGTTTCTGATCCCCTGGCGAGCTTCCTCGCGTTGGGGGGATTTTCTGTTCGGCACACGTTCCATCTTCTTCTTGCCGGGTTGGGCTTGTGGCTCTGCTTCCTTGGTGGTCGCACCCGAGATCTTCCTGCAGCTCCGCCTCTTCCTTGGCTCGGTTGACCCTTGGCAGGGCTGACTACGTTCTGCCTCGGGTATCTCGTGTCCGTTGGTGGTCAAGTGGCTTTGTTGTTGGTGTCCCACCTGTGTGCTTTTTGGCGGCAGTATGGGGTGTTTTGGCGGTCCTTCCTTTTCCTTCTGTCCCTTCTTCGGTGGCTGCGTTTGTTGGCGTTGGCTTGACTTTTCTGTTTGGGCTTGGGGGGCCTTTGACTTGCCGAATACTGTCGCCTCGTTTTATGCGGCGCTGGCGGAGCCGCTTAAGCTTGCTTTCGGACTTTCATTTGCACCGTTCGTAAGCTGTCTCATGCTATCTTCTTGAGGTTATCTTGAGATGATTTCGGGGCTTTTTTAGTGTCCCTGCGGCCCGGTCCTCGACCAGGCCTCCACCCCCAGGAAGCAGCCCGTGACAGCTGACTAACTGACCCAGGTACCTATTTTACTGCTAGGTAACAGGGGCATAGGGTGAAAGAAACTCTGCCCATTGTTTCTCGCCGGCGCCTGGGATCGGACCCAGGACCACAGGATCACAAGTTCAGCGTGCTGTCCGCTCGGCTGACCGTGCTTGTTTCACCTCCGGCCTGTTCTTGCGCCGCTTGAGCCGGCCTGGTCATTGGACAGAGTGCTCTTTTCTCTTTCTTCTCCTCATTTTCTTGGGGTCCCTTCGGTTTCGGTTTGTTTTTCGATGGTTCTTTTCCAATTGGCATTGACCTCCTGGGGTCGGGTAGGTGAGCTTTATTCTCTCTTCCTGCGCAGGGGTTTTCTGCTCCTTTGGTCGGGGTGATCGGTTTGGCCGTCTGCTGCCTTCTCCTCCTTTTCTGGCAAAGAATGAGACTGCTGCTTTCCTGAGGGGTCCCTGAGTTGTTGTCGATTGGTTGGTTGGGTCGGGGGTGCATTTTGTTTTTGTCCGGTTACGGCTCTTCGCCGTTATTGACACGCCACGGCTTCTGGGTCCGTGGACGCGCTTTGGGTTGCTCCGGTTCCCTTCTGCTCTGTTCGAGGGTTCGGGTCTCCCAGGTCGTCCGCGGGGTTCTTAAGGCTCACCAGCCTGCAGTCTATCTCCGTGCCCATGATGTCCGCAAGTTCGTGGCTCTTGCGCCGTCTTTGGTACTGTGTCCTGGGAGGACATTCGGGCACGGGGAATTTGGCAGTCGAGTAGGGTCCTTGGCTGCTCGTTACCTTGTACACATTCCTGGGCCCAGTCGGGCCTGTGTCGCTTTGGGTCGGTGGATGCTGCCTGTTGTCATGACTTCGGGTTGAGTAGTGTGCGGCAACCACCTCCCAGGTCTGTCCCTATTCTTTTCCTCTGTGGGTAGTTAGCTCCGGGAAGCTGTAGGGGCTTCACCCAGAAAACCAGCGTTGAATGTAATGAAACGCCATTTTCTGGGTGAGTCCCGGAGGCTTCCCGGATTCACTCCCTCCCTCCGGTCAGCGTTTTTTCACATGTTTTGACATTCAGCCTCAGAACGGGGGGTGTGGATCGCTGGCATGGTAGGTCTGAGGCTACCCCTTCCTCCTCCCGGGGAGGGGGGAGCTGCGCAAACAGTGGCGCGATGACGGATGATGTCGTACAGTACAACCTCGATTCAACGTACTATATGGGACCAACCCCAGTTCGTTGGAGCGTTGGATTCGTTGCAAGAGGTGACCTTCAGGAGGCGTTTGTGTCAGTGTCTTTTTTTTTCTTGTACACAAGCCGGTCAGCCGACCGGCGGACAGCACGCTGGACTGTGATCCTGTGGTCCTGGGTTCAATCCCAGGCGCCGGCAAGAAACAATGGGCAGAGTTTCTTTCACCCTATGCCCCTGTTACCTAGCAGTAAATAGGTACCTGGGTGTTAGTCAGCTGTCACGGGCTGCTTCCTGGGGGTGGAGGCCTGGTCGAGGACCGGGCACCGGGGACACTGAAGCCCCTAAATCATCTCAAGATAACCTCAAGATAACAATAAAAATGCATTATCATATTACATACTCTACCTATATATTACTTCTCTACAAAAAAATACTGTAATTCATAAATTTACCTTATAGTTGAAGTTATGTCTATCATGAAGTTTTGTGAAGTTGTGAATGCTCTACATTAAATACGTACTGCAGTGCATTATGCCGTTAGCACTGTGTTGATTAAAAGTAGTTCTGCTGTATGTTGAGTACTACAATACAGTTTATGAAAACTATTGTACACGAAAATTACTGCAACTTTAATTTTAATACTGTGTACACACTTAAATTTAACACTTGTTCTAACTGTTCACGCTGCACACGATGTTTTTAGATGTTTGCATCAGTTTTGCTGGTGCTCGCTGCTGCTGTGGGTTCAGCTGCTTCTGAGCTGGTGCTCGTTGCTGTTGTACCAGTGCTGGGTACAACTGTGCTTGTGCTGGGTACGGCTGTTGTACCAGTGCTGGGTACAACTGTGCTCATGCTGGGTACGGCTGTTCTCGTGACGGGTACGGCTGTTCTCGTGCTGGTTTCGGCTGTTCTCGTGCTGGATTCGGCTGTTCTCGTGCTGGATTTGGCTGTTCTCGTGCTTGGCACAGCTGTTCTCTTGCTGGGTACAGCTGTTCTCGTGCTAGGTACGGCTGTTCTCGTGCTTGGTACGGCTGTTCTCGTGCTTGGTACGGCTGTTCTCCTGCTGGGTACGGCTGTTCTCGTGCTGGGTACGGCTGTTCTCGTGCTGGGTACGGCTGTTCTCGTGCTGGGTACGGCTGTTCTCGTGCTGGGTACGGCTGTTCTCGTGCTGGGTACGGCTGTTCTCGTGCTTGGTACAGCTGTTCTCTTGCTGGGTACGGCTGTTCTCGTGCTAGGTACGGCTGTTCTCGTGCTTGGTACAGCTGTTCTCCTGCTGGGTACGGCTGTTCTCCTGCTGGGTACGGCTGTTCTCCTGCTGGGTACGGCTGTTCTCCTGCTGGGTACGGCTGTTCTCGTGCTGGTTGATTTTCTGCTACTAGTTCTTGCAAAATATTGCTTCGTTTTTGGTATTAATAAGGCACTATTAGTAAGCCCCTGAGACATTTTGTTTTATAACCAAAGAGCTGTAGTAAAAAAAATGGTCAATTCCACGATTATTCTTTCACCGGCGGATAAATACTGTACGTCAATCGCAGACAAAGCTAAGGGCACTGGGTGCATACTGTACGAACGCAGACTAAGTCTATACGTACACCCTTCAGTAGGCTGGTGTTTAAGCCTGATCCAGTAACATAAATTTCCCTTAAATATTCGATTTACATCAAATTATATATTTTTGGGTTATATATTTAGTTTAGCAACATTATTACGATAATAAGAGCTATAAAAAATACTTTGGAACTGATTTATTAATTTTATTCTTTCGAAGCCGTAGGTCACTGAACTGTGGCGACGAAATCGAACAAAACACTGCCTGGTGTTGTGTTCGATTTCCAGTAACATATATTTCTCTCAAATATTCAATTTACATCAAATTATATATTTTTGGGTTACATATTTAGTTTAGCAACATTATTATGATAATAAGAGCTATAAAAAATACTTTGGAACTGATTTATTAATTTTATTATTTCGAAGCCGTAGATTGCTGAACTGTGGCGACAAAATCGAACACAACAAACATGGTGTTGTATGGACAGGGATTAGACCCGTCCACTCGTGCTGGAGTTGTGCTGCCAATAACGTGAATAATTTCTCAAATAGGAGATATCTATCTTATTACAGTATATTTTTGGTTTTATTTAGTTTAGTTTAATTAGGATAATAGAGAGTTATTAAAACACCAGTTTTAGGAATGATTTATTAATGTGAAACGTTCAAAGCCATGGGTCACTGAACTATGACAACACAGACGAAAGTGAGTGAAACCTCACTGTAAAAGGAGATTTACTGTACAATATTCCCTTATCTGTCCACCCTCACTCATCTTGTTTCATCACAGAAAATGTATATAAGAAGATTTGAACATATTAGCTAGCTATTCACGCTTCAGCCTTTAAATTAATTTACAAAGATACGTGTGCCACAAATCGGTGAACGAAAATCATTGAAACTCAGTCGTTCACTTGTGTGGACGACTCTGGCTGGTGTTTGGTAAATATGCGTCACTTCTTGTGGACCATTCTGGCTGGTGTTTGGTTCATATGATTCACTTGTTGTGTGGTCCACTTGTGTGATCCAACTTGTCTTATGAAGGAATTATTAATTGTAATCTGTGATAGAATGAAACGGTTTTCCACCACTGTGAACTCTGTCCCAACATTGTAAGCTTGTGGACCACTTGTGGTCCACTTGTGTGGTCCATTTGTGTGATCCAACTTGTCATATGAAGGAATTATTAATTGTAATCTGTGATAGAATGTGAAAGTTTTCCACCAGTCTGTGAACTCTGTCTCGACGTCGTAAGCAAATCCGAACATCCCCCGCTTCGGCGAACCATTGTTCGTCGAACCGGGTGAGTAAATCCGGCCTGAAAAGTGTGCGAACTAGCCGGAGATTCGTTGAATCGGGGTAGGTTGAATCGAGGTTGTACTGTACTAGCTTGCTCGTTTTTGTTTGAGGAGTTCTATCCACTCGTTCAGATTTTGATTGCAATTTTCACCAGAAGAGGGGTTTGTTTTGGGACGCCTACCTCTCTGGGTGCTTAACCCGGTCGATGGCAGACATAGAATGCTTCCAACCACACGGGGGTTTCTATAGGCTATTGCTCCCCCTTGCCTCTCTAGAGGGGGGCCAGGTTCTGGCTCGTGGTTCCCAGTAGGCCCATAAGACCTCCGTACACATGACTGATGCCAAAGTCCGACATTAGCATATCAGCCTGGTAAGCTCCGGGGAGCCTCTGGGACTCGCCCAGATAATGGCGTTTCATTACATTCAATGCTGGTTTTTTGATTCATGGGGTAATGTGGTTATCATCATATGACGATTTAATCAAATACTGTATGGTATCATGCAGATGTAATGCAGTCTGTCTTGATCCATGAAAAAATCCTGCTACCATTGCATGGTTAAGTGTACTAATTGAATGCAGTTATCACCATGTATTACTAAGGGAATGAATGCGATCATCATTATACGATGATTTAAACAATTACTGTCTTGGTTTTACATGTATGATGCAAATGTGGATATAATAACTCTGTGGATGCAATGGAGTTTACCTTGACCCAGGAAAAAAATCCTGCTACGATTTCATGGTTACGTGTATTAGGAGGAACTTGCTGTGCAGTCATGTGTAATTACCTAAATGTAGTTACATGATGAGAGCTACGTTTGTGTTGTCTTGTCTTCCCAGTATTCTTAGTTGTATAACGCATTGAAACTACTGACAGTTTTGGCCTCCACCACCACCTCACTTAAATTGTTCCAACTGTCTACCACTCTGTTTGCAGAAGAAACCTTTCTAGTATTTTTTCAGCACCTTTGTTTCCTTAGCTTGAATCTGTGTCCTATTGTCCTAGAAGTTTCTGGTTTCATGAATTCCTCTTTGCCAATTTGGTCGATTCCTGTTAGTATTTTGTAAGTGGGGATCATATCACCTTTTTTCTTCTATCTTCTAGTTTTTGGCATGTTTAACACCTTTAGACTCTCCTCTTATCTCTTGTTTTTCAGTTCCAGAAGCCATTTTGTACCATGCCTTTGCACCTTTTTCAGCTTATGTGCTTCTTGAGATATGAACACCATACAACTGCTTCATACTCCAACTTTGGTCTCACAAAAGTCATTAACAATTTCTTTAGTATTTCATTGTCCATGTAATTAAAAGCAAGTCTGAAGTTGGAAAGCAATGCATACACTCCTCGCACAATGTTCTATTTGTGTTCCTCTAATGACAGTTTTTTATACAAAACTATATCTATTTAAAATTGGCAATGATTTTCGTGATTGTTGTTACACCTTTTACCACTTTAGCACTCATAATTTCCTTTTTCTTAGCAGTTACAGAGTATATCGTTGACACACACACTAGTAGTACTGTCTAGCAAGTTCAACAGCTAGCATACCATTTTCATGTTTAACCCTTAAAGTGCACATCACTTCATATGAAGTGTAAATCGTTTTACCAGTCAACTGCGCTTCACTTCATATGAAGTGTATGGGTACCGCGCACGATTTGAATGGCCCGCGGTGTAGCTGGGGGTCCCATACGCTGCCCAGGGGCTCTAGTAAACAGCGGCCATTTTGAAAAAAAATCCAGCTCACGATCCGATGGCATGGGAGGCCTCAGTTTAGCGAGAGTCACCATGGCGAGCGCACGGTCAAACGCCTCACGGGCACGCACCACTCAGTCCCTCACCCCAGAGCAAATAGCCCACGAATTATTCTCTGAAGGTGAAGAAAGTGTGTTTGACGATTCAGACAACGATGAGGATTATACACAGTTGTCGGGTGATAGCAGCAGCAGCAGTGAAAGTGAGAATGACCGCCATGCCATGGCGAGGCCTATACGCTCTCCCATGCCTCCTCGCCCATTTTCTACCCCAATTCTACCACGACCTCACAGTTCCTGTGGATATTTTCTGTTTGAGGGTGACGAGTCAGAGGGAGGTGACTCCTTTTCTGGGTTTAGTGACTCAGATCAAAGTTTTATTGAGCCTGTGGCTGGTACCAGTGGTGTAACTGGGCGAGAAATTGTCGCGTCAGCAGCATCTCGCCCGGCCAAGCGCCACCGCATGGCACCACATGAGGGACCAAGACCCTCGTGTTCACGTGCACCCACCTCACGTGCACGTAGCCGCCGTTCTTCTCGCAGACGGTATTCAGCTCCTGGTCGCCGGTATGCATCGCTTCCTCGCCGTCTTTCCTCTGCATCTCGCAGGACGCCTGGTGTACTTGAGTGGAGTGATGGTGACGATTTTATTCCTAATATTCCTCACTTTGACGATAAAGATGTAGGGATTACAAACCTTTTCCCTAATCAAGGTGAGGACATGGCTGAGATGGAATATTTTACAGCATTCTATGATGAACCACTCATGGAATACATTGTACACCAAACGAGCCTGCATGCTGCTTACCTGATTGAGAGGGAAATCACAGAATTTTCACGACTGCAGCGTTGGAAAAATACCACAGTGGCGGAAATGTATGTGTTTTTGGCACTCTGTTTGTTGATGAAGCACTGTCACAAACATGCAATAAATGACTATTGGAGCAAGGACAAGACAATACCAACACCTTTATTCGGGAAATATATGTCACGAGACGGGTTTCAGATACTCCTCAGGTGTCTACATTTTGGAAGTGTTCAGGACCGAACACCTGATGATAGACTGTGGCGAGTGAGGCACTACATGAACGATGTTATTGGAAAATTCAGAGATTTTTACGTACCAGCACAGAAGCTGGTGGTTGATGAATCTCTCATACTTTTCAAGGGACGTGTTCCATTCAAACAGTACATTCCCTCAAAACGAAACCGATTTGGCCTGAAATTTTTTGTTCTTTGTGATTGTGAGACAGGA
Organism: Procambarus clarkii; assembly: GCF_040958095.1. Classification (NCBI taxonomy): domain Eukaryota; kingdom Metazoa; phylum Arthropoda; class Malacostraca; order Decapoda; family Cambaridae; genus Procambarus; species Procambarus clarkii. The sequence continues at coordinate 19,126,871 of NC_091203.1, read as the reverse complement.
TACGTGTTACACATGATTCTGTACTCGGCTAGTGATGTAGACATTCCCGGTAACGACGAACATGGATTCTCGGGGAGTGTAGTGAAGACCATCATGGCTCCGTGGATGAACAAGGGACACATTTTATACACAGATAATTACTATACAAGTCCCTTGCTAGCTCGGTTCTTGCTAGAAAATAGAACCGGATTGGTTGGTACAGTAAAGCCACAAAGAAGGGAAATGCCTGTGTTTGACAACGACATTGCAGTTGGTGAGTGTCAGAGAAGGAAAAGTGATAACATTCTGTCAGTTCGGTGGAAAGACAAAAGAGAGGTGAACTTGTTGACAACAATTCATGATGGAACAATGGTGAACAGTGGGAAAGTGAGCCATAAAACAAACGCACCACTATATAAGCCAGACTGTGTTTTAGACTATAATATCAACATGCGGTTGATTGATAAATCAGACATGATGATTGGCACTGCAGAGTGTGTGCGGAAGACATGTAGGTGGACGAAAAAAGTGTTCTTCCATCTTGTGGACATGAGCATGCTGAACTGTTTCAACATGTACCTTGTGAGAACTGGACGTAAGCCCACTTTCCGTGACTTTGTATTTGATGCTGCAATACAGTTATTAGGAAAGTTTGCAAAAGATGTCCCAGGTATTCAGCGGCCCATCATAAACCCACTGTTGCAGCATGCTGGTACTCCACGCCTCGCTCACACTGAAGGCTTCCTAGCACACAAACTTAAGTATTTGCCACCTGGTGTGAAGCGTGCAATAGCCCAACGTGATTGCTTGGTGTGTAAAACAACGACACGTAGAGACAAGAAACGGAAGCTTGTGCAAACATGGTGTGAAACGTGTGGTATCCCATTATGTGCTGTCGACTGCTTCAATGACTACCACAGTCTAGAAATCTTCTAAGTGTGCTTCAAAGTGTGTATAGCGTGTGCGAGTGTGTAAATATGTAAACATATAAGCAGATAGCGTGTGCGTGTGTGTAAATATATACAAATATAAGCAGAACATACAATATAATAGACTGTAATGACATATTATATTGCCGTAATTGAAAACATTTGTGTGCGCCTGTGTATACTCAAATATGCAACAATTATTGATACAAAATATGTTCAAACAGTATTTGAAACACAATTAGTGAAAAAAAATTAGATAAAATGCGCTTAGACATTGTAAATAAATAGCGCGAAAATATATTTGTGGCAACTCTGGCTGTTTGAGGACCGCGCGCAACACCTCCCGGGCGTGTACTGCATGAGCGAACATGCAGATTGTGACGTCATCACCGAGCTTCTCGGCTCTATTGCAACAAAAGTAAGTACAATAGAATTTTTTTTTTATTTTTCCCGTGATCAGTGAACAGAACTTAACAGATTAGCAAAAAAAAAAATTTTTTTTTTTTTGTCAAAATGACATGCGCCTGTGTGGATAGCAGGATATTAGACCCCGAGCATGTTAAGGGTTAAGAATGATCTCTTTTTCTGTGGGGAGCCCCTACGGCTCCCTGGAGCTTATCGGGCTAATGTATGTTATGTTAGACCGGGACATTAGCTAAGGAGTTCAAACCTACCAGGGACCAGCGCCAGAACCTGGCCCCTTCAGAGAGGTTTCAGGGAGCAATGGCCCTGGAAAACCCCATATGGTTGGGGGTTTTCCTTATCTGCCATCGACCGGGGTTAGGCACCCAGAAAGGTAGGCGTAACAAAACAAACCCCACATGGTAAGAAACTACAACAAAAACCGAACAGAGAGGTAGAAAACTCCCTACAATCCCAAGGAAACTAGCAAACAAGCAAACATCACACTTTACTGCTGCACCGATCGTCCGCGCAGCCCTCCCCACCCCGGGAGGGGAAGGGGGGAGCCCCGGACCTACCGCGCCGGCTGCCAAGCTTCAGTTCGTTCGCTAATGTCAACCGGGATTGACGCTTCTCTGGCCTCAGTTTCCTAGGCAGTGTTTGCCTTGTGTGGCGTTCACTGCCGTGTGTTGTGTTGTGCGGTGGCCAGGAGCACTTCATCAGTGCCGGGGCTGCATGTGCTTAGTGGCTGACTTCCCTAAGCGCCCTGTGAGTACTGCCCTTGCGTAGCAGGGTTATCTTCCCTGGGGCGTTCGGGAACCATTCCCGTAGAGGTTCTTGCTGCTCGGCATTTGCCTCGCCCTTGGGGCCAGCTGGGGCTTGGGGCCCTTGTTTGGCCCTGGGTAGGGATTGGTATTGTGCTGGTTAGGGCGTCAAGGTGTTGCGCAGCCTGCCACCTAAGCGGCGGCCGGTTTCTGTTGCCTCTGGAGACGGTGTACTTTTGCAGGGTTTTTCTTTTGTTTTTCATTTTTCATGCCTGGTGGGGGTCTGCCTAAGGTGGTTATAGTTCCACTGGTAGTGTTTGGCGGCCCTCTGCTAGGCCCCCGTGATTGTACACGTCTCAGGGGTTTTCAGTGCTATAATCTACCCTCTTGTTATGTTTGGGTTTCTTAACCGGTTAGCAACACCTTGCCTGGGCTTCCTGTAGTTGTTACCTTACGGGCCCTGGAAACCCCTGTCTGGGCTCGGGGGACCATTGAATGGTCTTCCGGGTTCCAACCCGTCTTGTACGGGATCGTTGGTTGCTGTTCCCTTGTCTCCGGGTGACAGTCGCCATTTTTACCTCCGTCATGCTGCCTGTTGGGTCACTGACACCTTGACCCGGAGTCTTGCGAGTGATTCTCTGCTTGTTCTCCAGTACTCTCCTGATGTTATTACTGTTCAGAGTACAGGCGGCATCCGTGTTGCAAGCTAGGTTAGGTTGCTGCAACATGCTAGGTTGGTTTCCCACTCGAATGCCCCGTGGCCGCCCCGTTTGGTTAGGTGCTGCTCGCCCCTTTCTCTCCATGTTCCCGGCTCCGGACCGTCTGCAGGTTTCGGGGTCGGGGCGGGGTTTAGTTGCGGCAGAGACTCGGGCGGTTTTCGGGGGCTGCCCCGTTCGGGTTGGGGACGGAGGTTTGAGCCTGTGCCTCCTGCCAAGGCTTCTGGGTCTTACCAGCGGCCCTTTCTTGTTGCCTTTCCCATGGACTCTTGCTTTTCTTTAAGGGCGGAGGGCTTGGAGGACGGCTCTGCCCCGGGGCCTCTGTTGTTGGTTCCCGGGGCTGTGGGGGTTGCCTGCTAGCAGTTCTGGGGCAGTTTTGCCCCTTCCGGGGTTTTTCTGCTGTTGGGCGACGTTTTTCGCCCATCCAGTCTGCTAGCTTCCCACATTTGCTGGCGTGTTTTTGTGTATTTAGCGTCAGTCACAGCCCCTGCTGGCGGCCATTTTCGTCTGCCGGTTTCACGGCGTGGCCACCAGGGCGGCGTTGCGGTTTGTTTACATGCGTCTGGGTGTGCGAGCGAGCGTCTCTGGTGAGTTTTCAATTTTTTTTTTCAGGGTTTTTGTTCTCCTGTTGTCGTTTCTTTGTTTTTCTGGTGTTTTCTTGCCGTTGCCTGTTCCTCTGGGAACGTTTGGGTGTTGATTTTGGGTCTGAGCCTATGGGTTTAGGCTCAGTGCCCCTGGCTGGTATGCTTGCTCCCACACCTTGCCCCTCGGTTTTCGGTCTGTTGGGACCGTTTTCCCAGGGCGTTCTGCTGGGGGCTGTGCTTTGCCTTTCAGTGGTGTTCTCCGCCGGCAAATGTGGTGGTTTGGGCTCCCCCTGGTTCGATTCTGGGTTCCTTTGGGTTCCTTGGTTTCGTTCTGGAGGTTTCTTCCTCTTGGGCCCCCTTTTGTGGGTTCAGGGGACTTTGTTTCCTCGTGTGACCCAGTTCTGCCTTTTGGGGTTCCGGGGTCTTCCTGGCTTGCAGCCTGATCTTTTTGGGTCTTGGCACATGTTGTGGTTGTGCTGGGGCTTTGCGGTTTTGCTGTCGAGGTGGGCTTTTTGATGCAGTTTTGTGCCTTCTTTGCCTGGCCGGCGTAGTGCTCTCTGCCCACTAGTCGGCGACTTGTACTTTTACAATATATGTCCTCACCTAGTTGTGCTTGTGGGGGTTGAGTTCTGGCTCCTTGGTCCTGCCTCTCAACCGTCTATCAACAGGTAATTACCTAAGTGTAATTACCTAAGTGTAGTTACAGGATGAGAGCTACGCTCGTGGTGTCCCGTCTTCCCAGCACTCTTTGTCATATAACGCTTTGAAACTACTGACGGTCTTGGCCTCCACCACCTTCTCACTTAACTTGTTCCAACCGTCTACCACTCTATTTGCGAAGGTGAATTTTCTTATATTTCTTCGGCATCTGTGTTTAGCTAGTTTAAATCTATGACCTCTTGTTCTTGAAATTCCAGGTCTCAGGAAGTCTTCCCTGTCGATTATATCAATTCCTGTAACTATTTTGTATGTAGTGATCATATCACCTCTTTTTCTTCTGTCTTCTAGTTTTGGCATATTTAATGCTTCTAACCTCTCCTCGTAGCTCTTGCCCTTCAGTTCTGGGAGCCACTTAGTAGCATGTCTTTGCACCTTTTCCAGTTTGTTGATGTGCTTCTTAAGATATGGGCACCACACAACAGCTGCATATTCTAGCTTTGGCCTAACAAAAGTCATGAACAATTTCTTTAGTATATCGCCATCCATGTATTTAAATGCAATTCTGAAGTTAGAAAGCATAGCATAGGCTCCTTGCACAATATTCTTTATGTGGTCCTCAGGTGATAGTTTTCTATCTAGAACCACTCCTAGATCTCTTTCTTTATCAGAATTCTTTAAAGATTTCTCACATAATATATAGGTTGTTGTATAGGTTCCTGTGCCTCTTGGGCTCTATCATGTCTACATGTGACATTGTATGGGGGTCAGCCTCGTTACTTGTGTGTGGAGTCACCACGTTACTTCCTAGTGCTTTCCCGTTCCCATTCTGACACTAAAAAAAAAAAAAAAAAAAAAAAAAAAAAAACATTCTCTTTGTGGCTCTTTTGGGTCCTCGGTTTCCACCTGTGTCTCCTAGTGCGTGAGCCCCTTGTGTTACATAGCCTGTCCTTATCAACCCTGTCGATTCCCTTGGGTATCTTGAATGTGGTGATCAGGTCTCCCCTCACTTCATCTTCCAGCGAAGTGTGGTTTCATTCCCGTAGTCTCTCCTCATGACTTCGGTAGTGTACTTTTTCTTTCGGAAGGGGTTCTGTTCCCTTCTCTGTTGACTGGGCGCTGGGGGAGCAGCTTGCTCTGTTGCCTCTCGCTTGGTCCCGCTGTTGGTGGGCGCTTTGGGTTGTCTTCCGGCCTCTGCTGGCGTCGGAGGACGGCTTCTCCCCCTTGGGGGGGGGGGGGGGTTCAGAGCTGGCGGGGTGGGCTTCTTCCCCTGCGCTTCGTCATTTCCTCTTCGTGGGTGCGTGGGGCGTGGTCGATCCGCCCCATTCTTCTGGGCTTCCCGTCTGCTCTTTGCAGTCATGAGCTTTTCCCGTCTGCAGTTCTTCTGGACTTCTTCAGTCTGCGCCCTGGATCTTCTGCCCTCCTCGGAGGACTGTTGTCTCCTGTTCGGATTCTGTTAGGGCCGGGTGCATGGATGGTGGCCCTGGACCTCCAGGTCACTAATTGGCACGTTCCTCTCCAGTTTTTCTGGGGCTAGCACGGTTGGTGGTGGGGCTTCAGGTTTTTATTGCCTTCCCTATTTTGTAATGGGCACTTTGTATACTCTTTGCATCTTTACCGGATCTTAGTGCCCTGTCTGAGTCTGAGATTCGGTGTCTGGCCTACCTCGACGACTGGCTGGTGTGGGCTCCCAGTCAGTCCGCTTATCTGCTCGCCAGGGGATGGTTCTTTCCAGATCGCCGGGTTTGGTTTCCTGGTGATCTGGAGGTTTTTCCATCTGTTTCCGTCCCGGGTTCGGACCTGGGCCTTGTTTAAGGCTCTTGGGCCCCTCATTGTCTTCCCTCCAGAAGTGTTCCTGCGGCTGTGGTCCCGCCTTTGGCTGTTCAGGAGGGGGTCCTGGGTTGCTCAGTGGTTGCTTGGGCGGTTTGTGCGGGAGTCTGCACTTCGGCGTGCTTGTCTGCCCGCGGAGTTGGGTTTGGCTACGGCGTCGGTTGGTTCCTGCGGAGACTCCCCTTCCGCCTCTTGCATTCCTTGAGTTCCTCCGGGGATCTTGTGTTGGTGCTGCGTCACCAGCTTCCTCTTTGGGGTTTTCGGGGTTCCGTGCCTTGGTACCTCCCCGAGCCTTCGCTCGATGTGTTCACGGACGGGTCATCTCTCGGCTGGGGCTTTGTGACCAGTGCTCACCAGGTCGGCCAAGGTTGATGGAGTCTCTGTCCATCGGGCTCACAGCACGGTTCGGATGTTCATGGCTGTCTGGTTTGCGCTTCGGAGGGTTTGGGTCACTAGGTACTCTACCATTCAGCTCTGTTTGGACTGTTCTCTGGTGGTTCTTGCCGGAACCACAGGGGTTTGGCTAACCATGTGGTTCGTTTCCGGGGTGTGTCCTGCGTCCTGGCGGACAGCTGTCTCGGTTCATTCCTCTTCGTGGGTTGGCCAGTCGTCGCCGTTTCGTTTTGTTGGCTCTGTCGGGCATATGGACTCCTGGCCATGGACATCTTCGGGTCGGCGTGGTCTAGGCGTCGCCCATTTTGTGGCCCCCTTCCCACCTGCGAGGACTTCACGGTGGAGGCTTTCGGCAGGACTGGTCGAGGTGGGGGGTACCTGTTCCTCTTCTCCCGGTCCAGCTGGTGCTTCGGGTTCTGGCTTGGTTGCAGCCCATTCCCATGAGAACAGTCCTTATGGTTCCTTGGTGGCCGGCCCGGCCTTCTTTTCAGACGCTGCTTGATAGGTGTCCGTACCCGGGGCGGTTTTCCTGAGGCTTCGCCTCTTTCAGCAGGCCGAATCGGTCCTGTCCGTGACTGGTTCGGCCTTCTCCTTGGCTCTTCGCGTCTGGTATTTTGACGCAGGTATCACCTTCTCTATGGTGTTCAGGTGGCTTTGTTGACGGTGTCCCACCTGCGGGCTTCGTCTTGGAGACAGTATGACGTTTCTTACGTTTTCTCGTGTTTTGTTTCCCCTCCGGCCTGCTCATGCGTCGCCTGAGCCATCCTGGTCCTTGTTCAGGGTTCCTTCTTATCTTCCCCTCAGTTTGTGGTAGCCCCTTCGGTTCAGTTTCCTCCTCTTTGGTACTGGTGGTAGCTTTATAGGTGTGCAGCCTTTCTCTGTCCTGGCGCCGGTCGTGACGGCTGGTTTCCGGAGGGGTTCTTGGGGTATTGGTACTTGTTTGGTTTGGCCGGGGGGTGCGTCCTGTGTTGTCCGGTTGTGCTTTTTGCTGTTGCCGGCGTACCGTGTCTGGGGATGCGCTGTGGTTGATCCGGTTCCTTCGTTCCCTGTTTTCAGGGCTCGGGTCTCCCAGGTTGTCCGCAGTGTTTTCCTTCTTCCAGCCTGCGGTCTGTCTTTGCCCCCGTGCTGTTCAGACGTTTGCAGCTTTTGCTGCTGTGTTGGTGACGTCTCGGACTCATTTCGGGCGCAGGGATTTGTGGGTCGCACAGGTTTTTGGCCGCCCATCCATATGTGCGTCTGTTCTTGGGCGTTCTTGTTACCTTGGGTCGCAGGTTTGCGACCGGTTGTCTTGGCTTTGCGTTGCAGAATTTGTGGCAGCCGCCTCCCGGGTTAGCCCTTTCTTTTCCTTCTCTTTGGGTATGAAGCTCCAGGGAGCCGTAGGGGCTCCCCACAGAAAACCAGCGTTGAATGTAATGAAACGCCATTTTCTGGGTGAGCCCCGGAGGCTCCCTGGAAACCCTCCCTCCCACCGGTCGGCTGTTTTTTCGCGTTGGTTGAAGCTTAGCTTCCGAACTGGAGCTTGGCAGCCGGCGCGGTAGGTCCGGGGCTCCCCCCTTCCCCTCCCGGGGTGGGGAGGGCTGCGCGGACGATCGGTGCAGCAGTAAAGTGTGATGTTTGCTTGTTTGCTAGTTTCCTTGGGATTGTAGGGAGTTTTCTACCTCTCTGTTCGGTTTTTGTTGTAGTTTCTTTCCATGTGGGGTTTGTTTTGTTACGCCTACCTTTCTGGGTGCCTAACCCCGGTCGATGGCAGATAAGGAAAACCCCCAACCATATGGGGTTTTCCAGGGCCATTGCTCCCTGAAACCTCTCTGAAGGGGCCAGGTTCTGGCGCTGGTCCCTGGTAGGTCTGAACTCCTTAGCTAATGTCCCGGTCTAACATAACATACATTAGCCCGATAAGCTCCAGGGAGCCTCCGGGGCTCACCCAGAAAATGGCGTTTCATTACATTCAACGCTGGTTTTTTGGTCTATGGTCATTCTCACAGTTGTTCTCAACTTTACCACTAACCTTCTTGGGACCAATGGCATGAAATATAATAATTACTTTTATGTTCTAAAACTAAAAGGCCCCAAAACAATGAAATTCTTCAAGGAATTCAAGTGAGGTCGTCACCTCAGCAGGATGCTGGTAAACTGAGGCGCGCCTCGCCGCGATGCCACACGCATGGTGGACCTGGACATGTATAAACAAATTCCGAACACCAAGGCAAACAACGAGTACCGAATCAAATTTTTCAAAGAAATTGACTACGAGTACCGAAAATTGCGAGAACCGGGACTTACGAGAACTGAGGTTCCACTGTATACATATGAACACATTGTACTGAACGGGGTGAGAATAGCTTGAGCTACCTCATCCCTTTGTGTGTATTTATACCTCAATAAACTTATTTCAATTGACACCACCTGCTTCCTGTGACAACCACTGACATCACCTGCCTCCCATTGACAACCACTGACACGACCTGCCCTATGCAGTAAATATTCGTTAAACTATAGTATATTTATGAGATTCTGTAGTTTTTCATTCCGTGCAGTGGAGCAGGGGAAGTGGTGCTGAATTACACCTCTTAAATTTTTGGGGGTCAACTTATGCGCTGGATAGACTTGTATGCCAGCATACATGGTACTCTGACACTGAAAAAGTTCTTTCTAATGCCTTTGTGGCTCATTTGGGTACTCAGTTTCCACCTGTGTACCCTTGTGTGAATACCACCCTTGTTAAACAATCTGTGTTTATCTACTCTGTCAATTACCCTAAGAATTTTGTAGATGGTGATCATGTCTCTGCAAACTCTAGTAGCATTCCTTTGAACCTTCTCCAGCTTCATCTTATGCTTGACATGGTATGGACTCTATGCTGGAAACCACATAATCTAGGATTGGTCTTACATCCTAGAATATGTAAGTCAGCCATCTTCTTCTTGAGGTTATCTTGAGATGATTTTGGGGCTTTTTAGTGTCCCCGCGGCCCGGTCCTCGACCAGGCCTCCACCCCCAGGAAGCAGCCCGTGACAGCTGACTAACACCCAGGTACCTATTTTACTGCTAGGTAACAGGGGCATAAGGTGAAAGAAACTCTACCCATTGTTTCTCGCCGGCGCCTGGGATCGAAACCAGGACCACAGGATCACAAGTCCAGCGTGCTGTCCGCTCGGCCGACCGGCTCCCTATAGTCGACTCGGCCGCTCGGCCGACCGGCTCCCTATAGTCGACTCGGCCGCTCGGCCGACCGGCCATAGTCGACTCTGCTATATTTCTGGCAGGTTTTCCACTCCCTCATCTGTTGTTGATTTCTTTGCTGTAGTGTTAGGTGGCTTGGCATGTTTTCTGCCTTCTTTTGTCCCATCTCTATCTGGTGTCCGCTTTGTCGGTTTTGCCTTTTGCTATCCTGGTTTTAGGTTGACTGTCTGCTCTTGTTATTTGGGTGATGTCTCAGTTTCTCTCTTCTTGGCCTCATTGATGTGGTTTAGGTTACACACCCTTTTCTCCCCTTTCTGTGCCTCTTCAATTTTAGGTATCATTTTGTGCTGTCTTCTTTTGTCGTGGGATTTTGTTTTTTCCACATACAGTCGTCCTGGTGATCACTGGTCTGTGGGTGTCTGGAGAGTGCTCTTGGAGGTTGGCCGGGGGTTCCTCTGGCACTCTTCCCAATGGGGACATTTGAGTTCAGATGTTCAGGTGAGTACCTCGTTTATTGTTCCCATCTCTCTGGTTTCTTGTTTCAATGCCTGGCTTGCTTGCTGGGTTTTTGCATTCACCACCTTACTTTTTGCAGGACAGATCCATTCACTGCTTTCAGTATTGTTCACCTTTTTAGCTTAGCTTAGGCAGTTGTTCTAGTTTTGTCTCTTCTGGCTCTTCTGTTCCCTCCTCCAGAGTCAGCCCTTGTGTTCCTTTCCCCCTCTCTGTAAGGCAAGTAAGGCATGTAAGGCATAGCTCAAGGACGTGCAGAAGGGAACACCCTCCCAGAAAACCAGCATTAGATACAGTACTGTATAATGAAATGTCTCTTAGGTTGGTTCATTCTTTATTTCCGAATTTATGTTATTTTCCATGGTGTTCGGGGGAGTCTTACTTGGGCAATGCTTGAACGACTGGGGCAGGTTCATGGTACTATTGGTTAACTGGGGGTGCTGTCTGGCAACTACCTAAGTACATTAATTAGCCGAGTGTAATTGCCTAATCATAGTTACACGATGAGAACTACCCTCATGGTGCCCTGTCTTCCCACTAATCTTTGTCACATGGCTTTTTGAAACTAATGATGGCTTTGGCCTCCACAACCTTCTCACCTAAATTATTCCAACTTTCTACAAATCTTTTCCCACAACTTGATAATGGTCCAGGACGAACCGAAACGTTGTTGCCTCCTTATCTTCTGGTGTGTAGTTTAGTCTTCATATCTTCAGCCACGTTATTGTGACTCGATGTCTGCAGAACGCTTGTATATTTTTTAGCACCTTTGTTTCCTTAGTTTGGATCTATGGCCTCTTGTTCTTGAAGCTGCAAATTTAAAAAATTTCTTCTCATCTATTTTAACAATACCTATTACTATTTTGTGTGTAGTGATCATATGCCCTCTGATTCCTCCTATTTCTTAGCCCTAGCATGTTAAACAGCTCCAGCCTCGCCTCATAGTTCATGTTCTTAAGTTCCAGAAGCCATTTAGTATAATGTCTTCACATCCTTGCTAGCTTATTGATGTGTTCCTTGAGATATGGACACCACGCCAATGCTGCATATTCCAGTCTTGGCCTCGTGAATGTCACGAGCAGTTTCTTTATTATTTCTTCATCCATGTATTTCAATGCAGTTTTGACATTTGCCAGTGTAGCCTAGGCTTCTCTCGCAATGCCCTTTATGTGGTCCTCTGGTGGCAACTTAATATCCAGAAACACTTCTCGATCTCATTCCTCATTGGAGGTTTTTAATGTCTTTTCACATAATTTGTAGGTGAGGGGTGGGGGATGGAGCTAACATTAGCAATTGGACCTGGACAGTGAATGCAGACAGTTCAAATCAAGGTTGCCAATGTTGTCCAAGCAGGTGCTTGTTTTGGTGTGCTCTACCTTCCCTGGTAGTTTTCCCCTTGAGTGATATGATTGATGTAGTATCCACACTCCCCTCTATCTCTGTTGAGAGGCCTGATTCTGATCCTGTTCTCTGGTAGGCACACTATATTGATTACCCAAGTTTACTTGAGAGCTACTAACACTAGTGGCCTCGATGAGGACAGGAAGCTGGTAGCTTGTCGAAGATTCCCCATTTGCCTTGACGATCCTTTCCAACTGTACTTTAAAAGTTAACAGAGAATTGACATTTATGGCTTTGGCGGGTAGGTTCCATGGGTTAATAACCCTATGGGTGAAAAAGCATCTCCTGTTCTTAGTCCTACGTTGTGGCTTATTGAGTTTGAAACCGTTGCTCCTTGTTTGTGTTATATCTGACCTTTGGAAGGAATTTTCCGGATCAACATCCACCAAATTGTTCAGTATTTTAAAAGGTTTGATAAGATCTGCTCTGTCATGCCTGGTTTGGAGTGTTGTTAGCCCTGTGGCCCTCAACTGTTCCTGATACATAGTGTGGTACTATGGTAGGGTGGTGGTTCCTGATATGTGGTGTGGTACTGTGGTAGGTACCACACGCGGTATTAGAGCCTGGTGTGGTACCTGTGTTTGGAGGACTTCAGCTCAGGGAGATAGAGGAGACCCACCAGAAAGAGGCATTTCATTTCATTTCATTCAACAGTGAATTAATTTTCATTTTCATTCAACATCGAGTCTGGCTCTAGGCCAGGCTTGGGAAGTAGAAGAACTCCCGAAACCCTCTCCAGATATGCAACATAAGATTATTTTTCTTCCCCATTTGTGTGGAAGATATATTTTATTATTCCAGCAGGCAAAGGGTGAATGTACATTGGCTATGCTAATATTAGCCACCAAGTCACAGGGGAAAGTCTTAATTACTCGATAAGTATGGCTGTTTCTGATGGTATCTTCATGTAGAGTTGTGAAGCATATATTAATGTTACCTATTGTACTGGTTTACAGAGGCAGTCATCCCTACTTGACGGGTCTGGCTGTTGCTGGTGGCATCTTCTACTGGGGTGTTGAGGGGGCCATCCTGGGCCCGTTACTATTGTGCATTCTGAAGGTGGCCACCAATATGTACTCCACACTTATCCAGTCTCCGGGAGATATTACACGGCGCTTCTCCAGACTTCGCAGGTTAGCATTTTCTCTGCAAGTTTTGATTCTCAAAGACTGCTGAAGTTGTGTATATTTGACAAGCATTAACAATGATATATAAAATTATTTACTTATTTTAGGGAACAGTAAGGCATGTAACACATGACCTAAATGAATGAAAATGAATTGCCACATCTGTGGTAGAAAATAATAACAAAAACCTGACCTGAGAGAGAGAGACGCAGATGTCACATTAACCTGATATATATCAATGAGAAAATCCATGTTTCTGAAGTTGGGGCATAAGGTGTTGGACCACTTTGCCCTTCCACCTGAGTGCCTGTGGGCCATGCCTAAACACTTGAACTGGCTTCAGTAGGGTCCTCCAGACTTCTTGTGATTTCAATAGAAATTCGTTTGTATGACTTTTACAAGTCTGGAGTGGTCCAGTAGTAGAGTATGCGGCTGGCAATGCCTTGGTCGTAGGTTTGTGCCTCCTCACAGCCCAAGTGGATTTTCTTATTGACATGAGAGTTTGTGTTGTACAAGCAATGGTAGAGTTGACAGTATTGTACCAATATGGATAATGTCTTATGGTTTTGTGATACGTATAATTTTCTTTGATAGAATTCCATTCAGTGTCTCAAGAAATTCTCATCATATTGACTTAAAGCATTAGTATGAAAATTTTGAGCAAAGGAGTGTGGTTGGTATGCAAAGTCAAGGCAAGTTAAAAAAGTTCATTCTGGTACAAGAGAAAGATTTTAAGATATTTTTGTTGTGTTGTAATGGTGCAAAGAGTACAGTGGAGAGACACTATCCCAGCCATGATTATCTTAAGACGGCTCATTCAAGTACACTCTAAGCTTTTACAAGTGCCCTGTTAGTCACTACTTAATGTGTCTAGCAACTGTCCTCAGCCACAGCCCTCAGTCCCAACACTATATCTGAACCCCTCAGAATAGGTATATCTGTTGGTGCAGGGAAAATACAGGCCGACTACCAAGTAAGGTGTAAGAATCACGATTCAGTTGTACACTTGACTCTTACAGTGAAGCTTTAGTAAACTCCAATCACTACATAATATCAGAAATAATACAAAAGCAAATATATTCTCAATATCCCAAAAGGGAAATACAGTTATTGTAATAATTAAGCTTACAAACAAGAACATGATATTACTGTATAATATTTACTATGATACAGTATTTAGAAATATTACAAAAGGAAAATCCTCGCATACAGTTGGAGCAAAATATAAAGCTAGGGCACACTTCATGTGGGTGATATAAAATACAATTGGGAAAATAAAAGCAAACAATAAAACAGTGGTCCTCTGTTGAGCATAGTTTAAACATGAAGCAGAGGATGAGTACACCATCAGAGGTTCTTTGCCCCCTGATGCTGTGACTAGGTGCGTGCGTGAGAAAGTCGGCTGGCCGAGACCTTGCATTGTGCTTATGCTTACTGGTGGGTTTTTTTTTCTCAGTTTTGGGGTGATCTCTGTTTTCCAAGCAGAGCTTTACTCTGTAGAATTGAGCCCCAAAACCATCTCGGAAAGCAAAGATGGTTTTTGGGGCTCAGGGGGCAGCTCTCCAAGGCTTGGCTAGACTAGCACTTAGTTCTAGGAGCTGCTGAAGGGGCCATCCCAGAAATATAATTTAAACTCAAAATTAAAAAAAAGTATTGTGATTATTAGAGTTGGAAATAATTGGGTAAATAGTGGTTTGAATATTTTGTTGTAGATTTGTAGCAGGCTTCCAGATAACGTTGTAAACACTAGGTTGTTTGAGTGTGGTATATATAGCTGGATATATATAGCTGATGCCTTATGTGGGCCAGTAGTCCTTCCTACAGTCTGCTTTATTCTTATTATTGTTGACTATTACCTACACAAACGAGTAGAATTAAAAGTATCACATTTTTCCAGGAACCCTACTATTACTTGAGAGCTGACCCTGGACTCAGGTAATTTTAGAGATCTTCTGACATCGATTGAAATGTTAACTTTGCATGCAGTAGGTGTTATGCTGGATGTAGTGTAAAACTTTATACTTTTGTGTATATGTATCAAATTTGGTGTTGCCACTGCTATGCTCCTCTTTAATTCCACTGCTGCAAGCTTTACCAATAAAATGCAGTGTAGTGCTAAAATTGCATTATTCAATTAATCATTGACCAAAGGAAATATTATTGCTAATCTTGGTGTCATAAAAAGTTGTTCACATTTGTCATCAGATGTTGAGCAGCTTTGCACCAAATATCTTAAACCAAACTTTTGTCCTGGTATCATGTACACACCAACCACCACCTTCTTCGCCATCTCCACGTCAGTGGTGATTGCTTCTTGAGAATGGTAGGCAAACCAGTGATGAACTGTTCAGCAAATTTTGTACAAATTACTGTGGAGAGCTTAACAACTGGCAGTGTGGAGGTGGTGAGTGAAGTATTTGGGCAGAAGTCTGCTGGTAGCCATTCCTTGTACCTGAGAGAAAAGCAGATGTCAGTGTTGTAGATTATGTACAACACTTTTGTAAGTTGCTGTGATATTACAATCTTTTAATGCTTAGTACTGTAGAAATAGAAATAAAGAAGGATTATGTTTTTGCTACTACAAAGTGACTAATCAGTGCTTGTGCTTGTTGCTACTACAAAGTGACTAATTAGTGCTTATATGCGATTAGTTGTAGTTGTGCCTGGTTGTGTGATGGGCCTGCGCTAGATGGGTTTGTATAGTGGCCGAGTAGTTTATGCATGTGAAGAAGTAAGCTTAATTGGTGTGCAGAGGCTGATGAGCTCATCATCTTTTGTTGACCACTACTTGATATACAGTACTGTGTCCAGTGGTCCATGCCCCCCCACTTGATATACTGTGTCCAGTGACCATGGACCATCACCTGATGTACTGTGACCATGGGCCATCACTTGATGTACTGTGACCATGGGCCATCACTTGATTTACTGTGACCATGAGCCATCACTTGATGTACTGTGATCATGGGCCACCATCTGATGTACTGTGTCCATGGGCCACCATCTGATGTACTGTGTCTAGTGACCACAGACCACCACCTGATATACTGTGTCCAGTGACCATGGGCCACCACCTGATGTACTGTGTCTAGTGACCATGGGCCACCACCTGATGTACTGTGTCTATGGGCCACCATTTGATATACTGTGTCCAGTGACCAGGGACTATCACCTGATGTACTGTGACCATGGGTCATCACCTGATGTACTGTGTCCAGTGACCATGGACCACCACCTGATGCACTGTGACCATGGGCCATTACTTGATGTACTGTATCCATGGGCCACCATTTGATGTACTGTGTTCATGGGCCACCATCTGATGTACTGTGTCCATGGGCCACCATCTGATGTACTGTGTCCAGTGACCATGGGCCACCATCTGATGTACTGTGACCAGTGACCATGGTCCACCACCTGATGTGCTGTGACCAGTGACCATGGTCCACCACCTGATGTACTGTGACCAGTGACCATGGTCCACCACCTGATGTACTGTGACCAGTGACCATGGTCCACCACCTGATGTACTGTGACCAGTGACCATGGTCCACCATCTGATGTACTGTGACCATGGACCACCACCTGATGTACTGTGACCATGGGCCACCATCTGATGTACTGTGACCATGGGCCACCATCTGATGTACTGTGACCATGGGCCACCATCTGATGTACTGTGACCATGGACCACCACCAGATGTACTGTGACCAGTGACCATGGGCCACCACCTGATGTACTGTGTCCAGTGACCATGGTCCACCACCTGATGTACTGTGACCAGTGACCATGGTCCACCACTTGATGTACTGTGTCCAGTGACCATGGTCCACCACCTGATGTACTGTGACCAGTGACCATGGGCCACCACCTGATGTACTGTGTCCAGTGACCATGGTCCACCACCTGATGTACTGTGACCAGTGACCATGGTCCACCACCTGATGTACTGTGACCATGGTCCACCACCTGATGTACTGTGACCATGGGCCACCACCTGATGTACTGTGGCCATGGACCACCACCTGATGTACTGTGACCATGGGCCACCATCTGATGTACTGTGACCATGGACCACCACCTGATGTACTGTGACCATGGGCCACCATCTGATGTACTGTGTCCAATGACCACCACCTGATGTACTGTGAACATGGACCACCACCTGATGTACTGTGACCATGGACCACCACCTGATGTACTGTGACCATGGGCCACCATCTGATGTACTGTGTCCAATGACCACCACCTGATGTACTGTGACCATGGACCACCACCTGATGTACTGTGACCATGGACCACCACCTGATGTACTGTGACCATGGACCACCAACTGATGTACTGTGTCCATGGGCCACCATCTGATGTACTGTAACCATGGGCCACCATCTGATGTACTGTGACCATGGGCCACCACCTGATGTACTGTGACCATGGACCACCACCTGATGTACTGTGACCATGGACCACCACCTGATGTACTGTGACCATGGACCACCACCTGATGTACTGTGACCATGGACCACCACCTGATGTACTGTGACCATGGACCACCACCTGATGTACTGTGACCATGGACCACCACCTGATGTACTGTGACCATGGACCACCACCTGATGTACTGTGTCCATGGGCCACCATCTGATGTACTGTGACCAGTGACCATGGACCATCACCTGATGTACTGTGACCAGTGACCATGGTCCACCACCTGATGTACTGTGACCAGTGACCATGGTCCACCACCTGATGTACTGTGACCAGTGACCATGGTCCACCACCTGATGTACTGTGACCAGTGACCATGGACCACCACCTAATGTACTGTGACCAGTGACCATGGTCCATCACTTGATGTACTGTGACCAGTGACCATGGACCACCACCTAATGTACTGTGACCAGTGACCATGGTCCATCACCTGATGTACTGTGACCAGTGACCATGGACCACCACCTAATGTACTGTGACCAGTGACCATGGACCACCACCTGATGTACTGTGACCAGTGACCATGGGCCATCACCTGATGTACTGTGACCATGGACCACCACCTGATGTACTGTGACCAGTGACCATGGACCATCACCTGATGTACCGTGTCTAGTGGCCATAAACAACTGCTTGAAACACAATGTGATAGTGATGAACATTTAATACTTAATTGTACTTAGGTTTTTCCATTCTGGTACTTTTTCTTTAATCTGGTATAATTGTTTCCAAAATTGTCCTTCACTCTAGATATCTGCTGCCTCTTATAGCCTTGAAACTTCACTCTCTTAGTAGTTGCTTTTATTATATACTGGACATGTGCAGATTTATTAATGGTAATAATTATACTTTTAATGAGATTTAACCTTCGCTATCATATGGTAGTTAAAAGAAATATAAATTTAAATTATTGATAATTTGTTTCTCAGATTTTAAATAAAAACTGTAAAATGAATCCTCATTCTAACAAACCCTGCTCTAACAAATTCCTGGATGGTCCAGTAAATTGTATTTGGTATAAATTGTTCAGTGACACAAATGTTCAACTAAGTGAGGATTGCTCATCCAAGTCATCATCAAGGCCGAGTGTTGGGAGGCAGCTGTGTCGTCATCAATCATGATCCACCTGATCGAAGTGTAAACTATTGTACAGTGCTTAAAAATTTTTAGTCAAACTAAAGTACAACCTAATATCTTACAAATTATATTTTAAAACACTGTACTAATATTTAAAAAGCCTGCATTGAATGTAATGAAACGCCAGTTTCTTCGTGAGCCCCCAGAGGCTCCTTGAAGGTAGCTTACTGATTAACCCTTTAACTGCGCAACGTGCCTGCAGGCCCAGGCTTCGGGTGTGCAACGCGCCTCCGGGTGTTTTTATTTTTCACGTTCCATTCAAAACTCCCGCGGCTACATGGGGTTCTCATCAGCTTCCTCAGGGCTCTTGTAAACAGACGCCATCTTAAAATAAAATCATGGTCCACATTGCCGGGTGTCAGAGCCTCAGTAGTGAGTGAGCAACCAAGGCTGGCTCTCGCAGCATGAGCGCACAGCACTGCTGTTCAGCGTGTGACCACAGCATCGCCTAATATTGTCAAAATATATATATAATCTGTTTTATTTAGCTATGATAGTATTATAGAAGAGCCCGAGTGTGATAATGACTGGGAACAATGTTCAAATATCAGTGATTAATGCTGTTCACGATGTTCACAGCGCTAGCCACAGCACCACAGCATTATTTCATCCATCTAGGAATCTTCAAACTACTTTTTAGGTTCCTTTTCAAAATATACTTGTGGTCAATTATTCATTTACAGGTATTAGTCACCAGGATTGTGGTTATAATGAGCATTGTGCGTAGGAAGGAGGAATTTTGGTGAGGGAGAGAGGAAGGGAGAGAATTGAGGTAGCCTCAATGTGTGGCAGTAACTCTTGTTTTGCTCACCATACTAGCTTCATGGTTCGCTATGGGGAACACACATGTACATGGGTATATACAGTGTGTGTGTGTGAATAGTGTAATAACAGCACCAGGAGTATGTTGTGAGGAGCTATTTTGGTGAGGGGAGGTGATGTCGTAATCGTGGCGTCGTCTGCTGTCTGCTGTGTGATTTCTCATGCAGTGTATGGTGGCCACTGTACTGTTTGAACACAATACCGGCTTACTTGCATAGTTCTGGTAAATAAAACATGTAGATAGGTATATATAACATGTGTAAATAGTGTAATAAATACAATAACAGTATGGTGGGAGGAGCAATGTTGGTGAGTAATATGTTGGAGTGAGGGAGGGCCTGTCTGGGTGTGGCTGCTCACACTCGCGGTGTTCTGAATGTGTTGATGGTGAATGTATATAGTGTGTGACAGTGTATAGTGTGTACATATGTCGTAAATATACATAAATGAACATGAAACATTGGTGTGAATAACTGTATGATTTGGAGGAGCAATGTTGGCGAGTAAGATGTTGGAGGAGTGAGGGAGGGCTGGCTGAGTGTGGCTGCTCACACTCGCGGTGTTCTGAATGTGTTGATGGTGAATGTATATAGTGTGTGACAGTGTATAGTCTGTATATAGATTGTATATATACATAAATTAGCATGATACATAGTAAATATGTGCAACATATGTGTACACAAGTGTCATGCACGTAACAGTGTTCTCAGACAGTACGGATGTTTTACTGCCATAATATAGTGTACGTGTTCATTATACATAGGATTAACACGTAAAAACAAATAAAATGTATTTGGAACTGTGTGCAAAAAATTAACAAATATATTCGCGGCAACTCGCGCGCCCCGCCCAGGGCGCCCCACCGGCCCCGGGAGCTTACTGCACGGGCGAACGGGGAATAATGACGTCACGTGCCAACTTACAGACCCCATAGCAACCAAAGTAAGTACAAGTTCGAAATTTTTTTGACATACCCATACTGGGGGAAGGGTTTTTGACACTTTAAGAAAAAAAAAAAGATTTTTTTCAAGAGAATTTATTTCCTGTGCACTGGGGGGGGGGGTCATATTTATAGGCCGCGCAGTTAAAGGGTTAAGTGCCACACTACTTGGAGTCATCAGTTGCAGAGTTCTTGTATGCCAGGGAAAAGAGGCAATGCACTAATGCACCCTCACCTGGAGGTGCATTGGTGCACCTCCAGGTGGAGGTGGAGCAAAGACATACGGAGCAAAAGTACTTAAAGTAGAACAAGAAAATGAAGCTCTCAGAAATGAGTTTTGCACTTTTAATAGAAAGTATTCTTTAGCAAGGCAAGAAAATTACCACCGTAACAGACAGGCTAAAGAGATAGGAGGAACAAATCAAGGAGCTAGTGAATGAAAATGAGGTAAAAAAAGTAAAGAGTGGTGAGTTTGAAGAAATTAACAAAAAAATTCTCACATGGTCAAAAATCCAAAGGCACAAAAACAAAACAAAGCACCCAACTTACTAACATAGTCAGGCAAGGATATGCAAAGAGAAACTTCATACATAACCCAGCTGAAGTTGAAGCTGGCACATGACTGGCTCCAGGAGTCTACACCACCAGCGACCAGCAAATCGTGACGTCACACACCATTTTCCAGACCCCATTGTGGCCAAAGTAAGTACAATTTTTTTTTACATACCTGTGATTAGGAAAGGGTATTTGACATTTCCAAAAACAAAAAAAAACATTTTGGCCAAGAATTCATTTCCTGTGCACAGGGGGGGGGGTGCCATATTTGGAGCCCGAGCAGCATAATGGTTAACAGTCTACCAGAAGGATATCAGAATTACTAGTATATAGTTAGCTTCAGGAAGCCACCAGGGGCTCCCCCAGAAAACCAGCATTGAATATAATGAAATACCAATTTATGGGTGAGTCCAGATGGCTCCATGAGACCCTCCCTCCCTCAGAGTTGGGCTTGTGCATCATTTGTAGATTGACTGCAGTGCAATCGGTGATCCATGGCCTGCCCCCTCCTCCGACAAATGAGGGGAGGGTGGTTCCCTTGGGTTTGCTTCCCTAGGTGCCCTTTAAGTACTGCCCTTGGAGCCACCTTCCACAAGTTACCTTGGGATCTACCTCCGCTGTGTCTTTTACTGCTCAGTACTTGGCCACCCTTGGAGTCAGCTGGGGTTTTTGTTGCCCTTGTTTGCCTCTGGGTAGGAGGTAGTTTTCATCGCTAGTAGGGGCACATGTCACTGCACAGCTAGTTATCACCTCTTATAGTGGCCGGCTCTGTTTCGCCTGGGTACATTGTCCTATGGCAGAATTTTTCTTTTGTTTTTGTTTTCCTGCCTGATGATGGGGGGTTTGCCTTTGGTTGGTTGTCCCCGATCTATACTTAGGGTATATATGCATATCTGTGTTTTTGGTGGTATCCCCTGCTAGGCCCCCACGAGTGGACACGTCCCAGGGGTTCAGCAGTTAGAAGTTTGCTTGTTAGTCTTGGGCACCAGTTTGCAGTTCCCTGCCTGGGCTTCACTTAATGTGTTACCAAGGTTATGGGCCCTGGGAAACCCTGTAGGGGCTCCTGGTCCAATGGATACCACCCCTTGAGTCCCCTCGCTTCGTTTGAGGTTCATGGTTGCTCTGTCCCCCTGTCTCAGGGAGACAATCACCGATTGTGCCTCCACCATTCTGCCTGTAGGGTCGGTGATTCTTTTGACTCAGTCGTGCTACGTTTGTTGTTTGTTTGTGCTCAAGTTCACCCAGGCTACTGATCATGATATGAGGGTGCAGGCAGCAGCTGTTGCATACTGGGTTCAGGTTGCTGCAACATGATAAGTTGGCTGCTTCCCCGGATGCCCCGGGACTGCCCCGTTTTGGTTTTAGGGACCCAGACTTGGGGGCGGGAGTTGCTTCGACTTTGGTTCTGATCGTTCCTCCTTGTCCTTCCCCTTCTGTTGTGCATTCAGTTCCTCCCCCTTTGCTTCCGGCCCTTAAACGTCTGAGAGTTTCAGAGTTGGGGCAGGGTCTAGTTGGTGTTGAAACTCGGGCGATCTTGGGAGAGTTCCCTTCCGGGGTGGCGGCGGAGGCATTTGAGTCTAGTCTACCAGCTGGAGCTTCTTGGTCTGACCAGTGGGCACCCTTCATTCCTGTTTTTTTGGCAGCTTCTGCATTTTTTTTTAGAGGCTGGGAGTTTGGAGGATGGCTCGGCCCTAGGTCCTCAGAGTGAGGTTCCCGGGGCGGGAAGAGGTTGACTTGGGGGCCTTGGGCCCCATTGGACCCGCCTGGGTTTTTGTACCCTTAGAGCGGGGCTTGGTGTTACAAGGAGTGGGTTCTCTTTCACTCCCTCCTCGTACAAGTTGGATTTGGCATCTACCCCTCCGCGGGTTCGGTTCTGTGACCCCGACGGTTCTTCGGTTCCGTCCTTCCTGAGGTTTTCGGCTTCCCGCATCCTTTCCCATGTGGTGTGGGCAGTCCTTGCAGCTTACCTCCTGCATGACCCAGATTATGCTTTCGTAATGGATCCACGTTCCTTCGTGTATGGATCTTCGTGTTCTTACTGGGTTCGCTATGAAGTTCCAGAGTCTTTCTGGTTAGCATCCCGTTCTGTCCATCCTGCATGTTTGAGTGGCAGGAGGCTCAGACAGCATTTTAGGTTTTCCTGGGGGCGAATTTGAGCATCTCAATGTGTGCTTCTTCGCCCCTGCCCTTCCATTGGATGTTGGTGTGATGCAGCTTCATGTGTAGGTTCTTTCCCTTTTGGCTGCATTGGTTGCAGAGGTTTTGCGTACACATGGACAGCTGGTTTTGCCCCTGCATTCTTCTCCTTCCTTGCTCTGTCCTCGGACTGGCTTAAGGTGGATGTGGAGGAGCTTGGGGCCACCTCTGGGTTTGGTGCATTGCCCATGGCGGCAAGTGCGTCATCTGCATTGTTGAAGCTGTTCATGCCGCTCCTGCGGGAGGAGGTTTCACAGTTTTTGCTTCTTGACTCGCGTGTCAGCAGGCAGTGCTCGCTTCTTCCTTGGAATCTACTTGTGCCCTGGCTCTTAGACTGTCTTCGCCTTTTTGTCCATTGCTGTTTACAGAGTCTGCGGTTGTGCAGTATCTGCAGGCAGCTTCGGCTAGTTGCCGTCTTATGTCGGATATGTTAGCCCTCCGGGGAAGAGGGGGGGTGGGAGCTCGTGTGGGGGGGGGCGCTTTCCGGCGGGGTTGTGCCAGGACTCGGGGTTCTTCCCGTTATGGTAGGCCAGTTGTCAGATTCGGCACTGGTGCAGCCTTCGATGCCATCTGTTGCTGTTGATTGTTCATTCATTCATTGTTGCTGTTCCCTGTGCATCATTTAGGTGCTCGTAAGGTGCGTCGGCCCTTTCGCAGTTTGTCCCATTGATGAAGCGGTGGGGAGGAAAGGCTCGCTCTGTTTGCTCATGCCTGGACCCACAATTTGTGGGGCTTTCAAGTCGTTTCGTGTGGCCTGCAGTGGCATTGGGTGGCTCTTCCTTCGGGGAGTTAGGGGCTGGTAGGAAATTTCCAACAAAGGTCGATGCCGACTCATTGACTTTGGCAACGAACAAACCGATCACCAGAACCCAAAGGAGCAGAAACCACTGAGAAGCAAACCGGAACCGAAGGGGCCACAACAAACCGAGAAGAAGAGAGAGAAAAGAGCATCCTGTCCAAGACCAGGACAGCTCAGGTGGTGCATGAGCAGGTCGGAAGTGAAACAACGTCCAAGACAGCTGGCGAAACTGTGCAGAAGGAACATCAAACCCGAAAGCAATCAGTAGCTGCTCCACCAGCGCTGCACGAGACAAGGCGACAGTATGTGGCAAGATGATAGTCCTGAACCGCCACGAGAGAAGCATAAGACCACTGCAACAAAAAGCAAAGTATACTTACGAAGAGACAAAAAGAAAAAACAAGGACCGCCTGGAAACCCCATACCGCCGCCAAGACGAAGCACGCAGGTGGGACAATATCAACGAAGCCACCTGATCACCAAATGGATGATGATAGACTCGAGTCAAAATTACCAGACGCGAATACTCGAAGACAAAACCAGCCCCGTAACGGACCAGACCAAGCATCTGAAAGAGGCGGAGCTGTGGAAAAAAACCCTGGGTGCGGACACTGAGCAAGCAGTGCCTGAAACCAAGGCTGTCAGGAAACCAGATGGAACATCCGCCATGGCACCAGGAACCCGAACCCGGCAAGCCAGGAAAGAACCAAACCTGGCGAGCAGACATGCCCTGTCTAGGAGGAAACCCCCGCTATCCCCAGAACCCCCCGAAGGACCAACAAGTCCGATAACGGATGGCAACGAGAAGCCGCTGCTTGAAAAAACTGCCCAACCGCAGGCTCCGCAAACAGTAAGGACAAAATGCCGACGAAAACCTAAGAGCCAGGGCCCAGGCAGAGTCCAACGAGGAAGCAAGCACCACTAGCTGACAAGCGAGACGTGAAGCAAAAACAGTGACACCACATCCCGCAGAATCGGCGTAACCAGCTCCATCAGGGCAGAACAACGCACGCGCCGCCAATTAATGTATGAGGAGAACTACTTAGGATGTGTACTGAACTAAAAATTTACTGTATTCAAAATTAACACAAATAAAAGTCCATAGCCAGGATTGTAAATTCTAAATCCTCCCGTCCTAAAGAAAATGAACTGAAAGGGCAGGAGTGGTTGACTGGAAATCTACATTCACCTGCAGACATTGCAACACAGCAGCTTGTAGTGTTATACAAGGAGAAGATGAAAGAACTCAGGTCTATAACTGAACACTGCTTCAGTTCAGTATCATGGAACTGAACATGTACATAATCCAGCCAAGTACTATCATTAGTATAGCCAATATGCACATACTAATAAACACAACAATGTGTAGTATAGAGGTAGGAAATACATACATATGCAATGAAATGACCTTAACACTTTGGCGTGCCCCGCCCGCCACCCCTCAACTGTGCGATTTGGGTCCCAGCCTTTCACGGGAGCGCACGTTAATTCTGAAAAGTGTATACTCTCTTCAACTTTGTCACCTTAATTCTTGTCCTACGAGATTAAATTTGGTATCATTGTGTTCGCAATAGAATTCTCTACAGCACTAAATGCATATAAACTCCAAAAGCCCGGCTAATTACCCGCAGCAAACAGAGAAAGTGTGAACGAGTTACCCAGGAGCGCGCAAAAGCGTTAAAATGTGTTCACTCTTTTCACTCTGGTCACCTCAATTCTCGTCCTGGGTCTTTCATTTTGGTATCAATGGGTTTGCAATAGAATTCTCTAGAGGAACATTAGCATATAAAATAAAAAAACCTGGTCACGCTCCACCCGCCGACAAGTTGAAGATGGGCCACGCTTTAACCGCGAGTGAGCGCCCACACGCCTTTCAGCTACACTCCAAATTCCTGCCCACAAATGTTTAGTATTTAGTATTTTAGTATATGTAGTATTATAGTTTAGTATTTTTTGTGTAGTAGTTGTACATCACATAAGCATTGTAGATAGCCATTTGCACAAAATAGATGGCCATTTTCTTCATCCATTTGTGAGTTTTCCGTATAAAGTGATAATATTTGATCATTTGGTCAAAGTGATCAACACCTTTCATGTTTGTATTGTAGTCACAGATTGCATTCGGCTTGTTGACAGTTACCAAACAGTCCCCCAAAAATCGGAAAAAAACAACTGATTTTTGGCAATTATTTTAGTGGGTGACGCAATGCTGCGTCATCCCCGAGATTACCGACAGTAAACGGATGACGCAATGCTGCGTCATGCCCGGACTAAAGTGTTAAATATGATCCAAGTACCGGTATCTAGGGACAAAAGAGTATAATCAATATGATGAATTTGTATGACCTAGGTAGTAATTGGCAACTTAACCTGTAAATGGCACATAGCTATATACCATTTGACACCCACAGGCGCATACCAAAAAAAAAAAAAAATTATTTTTTCTTCCTAACCTGTTAATTTGTGTTCACTGATCACGGGAAAAATAATACAAAAAATCGTAAGTGGCATATATTGCCCACTATAGGGCGGGGAAGTGTGGCAAAAAATCAGGCGCTGACTGAGCGTGCATCACAGGCGGTCTGTTGATCGCCAGCTGTCAGGCCAGAGTTTCCACAAAGAGATAATTACCTAATTATTTCAATGTCTCTGATTGATTTTTCGTAGTTTTTCTGGGGGGAGCCCCGTCGGCTCCCCGGAGCTATCCCAGGCTGATATGCTAATGTCAGACTTTGGCATCAGTCATGTGTATGGAGTTCTTAGGCCTACCGGGGACCACGGCCAGAACCGGGCCCCCTCAGAGAGGCAAGGGGAGCAATGGCCTATAGAAGCCCCCGTGTAGTTGGAAGCATTCTATGTCTGCCATCGACCGGAACAGGCACCCAGAAAGGTAAGCGCCCCAAAACAAACCCCTATTCTGGTTAAAATTGCTACCAAAAATCGAACTAGTGGATAGAACTCCCCAACCGAAAACAAGCAAACTAGTGTGACGTCACACACTGCCGCGCCGCTGTCTGCGCAGCTCCCCCCTCCCCGGGAGGGGGAAGGGGGAGCCCCAGACCCCCCGCGCCGGCTACCCACACCTCAGTTCTTGAGGCTGATGCTATAGGCGATGGTCGTGTGCTCTGGCTCCGGTGTCGCTACTGCACTGTGCTTTGCGTGTGGTGTTAGTTTTGTGGGTGCGAGAGCCAGGAGTTATCTTCAGTACTCGGGCTGCATGCGCCTAGGGCTGCCTTCCCTAGGTGCCCTGTAAGTACTGCCCTTGGGGCCACCTTCCACAGGCTCCTCGGGGTCTGCCTCTGCTGGTCCGTTTTACCTTTCGGTTTTTCGGCCGCCTGTTGGGCTCTTGGGTGTTCTGTTCTCCCTTGTTACCGGCAGGTAAGAGGCAGTTTGCACTGGTAGGGGCGCAGGGTGCTGCTCAGCTTGTATTTCCCGACATCGCGGCCGGCTCTGTTCCTTGGGGTTCGCTGTCCTCTTGCGGGGTTTTGTTTTTCTTTTTGTTTTTGCCTGGTGGGGGGTTCTGTCATTTTATTCAGTTTGTTTTTGCCCTTCCACTGTTCTCCTCGGTGGCGCCCCCTGCTAGGTCCCCGTGAGTGTACACGTCCCTGGGGTTCAGCTTTAGAAGTTTGCTTGGTAGTTTTGGGCGCCGGTTTGCAGCACCCTGCCTGGGACTACCTGAGCGCGAGTCCTCTTAAAATAAACGCTCAGGACCCTGCGAATCCCCTAGGGGGCGCGTGGGTCCGATGGATGTGACCCCGGAGTCCCCACTCGCTGTGTGCGAGTTTGAGGGTTGCTCGGTCCCCTTGTCTCAGGGTGACCCTCATTGTTTTTGCCTCTGCCACGCTGCCTGTTGGGTCGGTGATACTTTCGACCCTGAGTCCTGTGAGTGTTGCTGCTTGCTTGTGACTCAATTTACCCAAACCTCTGATGATTCTATTCGGGTACAGGCGGCACGTGCGTTGCAGTCTAGGTTTCGTCTGTTGCAACGCGCTCGGTTGGTTGCTTCCCCGGATGCCTCGGGGCTGCCCTGCTTTGCTTTTCGAGACCCGGACTTGGGGGTGGGGGTCGCTTCGATCCTGGTTCAGTCCGCACCTCCTCGTCCTTCCCCTTCTGTTCGTTCTGGTCCCCCGCCCCTGCTTCCGGCCCCGAAGTGTCTGAGGGTTTCGGGGTCGGAGCAGGGGTTACTTGATCTCGAGACTCGGGCAGCTTCGGGGGTTGCCCCTTCCGGGGGGGGGGGGCGGCAGAGGCATTCGAACCGAACCCCTCCCCGGGTTCGGTTCCGTGTTCCCCCGGGTACGTCGGTTCCGTCCTTCCGGAGGTTTTCGGCTTATCGCATCCAACCTGGTGTGGTGCGAGCGGCCTTTGCAGCTTACCTCCTGCGTGACCCGGATTATGCCTCGGAAATGGATCCGTCCACGTTCAGGTTTGGGACTTCGTTCCCTTTCTGGCTCCGTTACGAGGTTCCGGAGTCGTCCTGGCTAGCAGACTGCCCCTTGTTTGGTCTGGATTCCTGGCATTCCTTCTGTCGTTCCCGCACGCTGGAGTGGCGGGAAGCTTCCACGGTACTTCAGGTTTTCCTGGGGGGTGAACTTGAGTACCTGAATGAGTGCTTGTTTGCCCCTGCCCTTCCCCGCGATGTGGGCGTTATTCAGCTCCATGTGCAGGTTCCCTCCCTTTCGGCGGCGCTCGTTGCGGAGGACT
Organism: Procambarus clarkii; assembly: GCF_040958095.1. Taxonomy (NCBI): domain Eukaryota; kingdom Metazoa; phylum Arthropoda; class Malacostraca; order Decapoda; family Cambaridae; genus Procambarus; species Procambarus clarkii. Next base: position 19,098,751 of record NC_091203.1, on the reverse strand, counting down.
TGCGCGCCCGGGGCCTTTTGTGTTCGGCCTTGCAGTTCTTTTCCCTCCTGGAGCTGTCTTCGGATTGGCTCATGGAGGATGTGGGGACGCTTGGGTCCGTCCCGGGGTCCGGCACCTTGTCCTTGGCTGCGCGTTCGTCGGCTGCCTTGTTGAAGCTGTTCACGCCGATTTTGCGGGATGCAGTTTCCCTGTTCTATGTTTCCCGTCTCGCGTGTCGGCAGGCGGTGCTGGGTTCCTCCGTGGAATCTGCTTGGGCTCTGGCTCTTAGGCGTTCTTCACCTTTTTGTCCTCTCCTGTTTGGGGAGTCGGCCGTGGCGCAGTTTATTCAGGCTGTGTCGGCGGCTTGTCATCCGATGTCGGACTTGTTGGTTTTCCGGGCGTCCCGGGGTGGGTCTTCCCGGAAAGGTCGTGCCAGGGCTCGGGGTTCCTCTCGTCGTGGTAGGCCTCTGGTGTCAGGTTTGGGGTTGGCTCCTCCTGCGGACCCTCCCTCGTCTGGTCGGCGCGGTGTTCGCGCTGTTCGGGGTTCTGGGTCTCGTAAGGGTCGCCGGCCCTTTCGCGGTTTGCCCCCTTGACGGGGCGATGGGGGGGCGGCTTGCGCTGTTCGCCCACGCCTGGTCCCACGATTCGTGGGCCTTTCGGGTCGTGTCTCGCGGCCTGCGGTAGTGTTGGGTGGCCCCTCCCCCCTTTGGGGGGTCGGGGCTGGCAGGGCAGGTTTCTTCCCCTGCGCTCTGTCGAGTCATCTTGGAGTGGGTACGCTTGGGCGTCGTCGAAACGACGTCGTCCCTCAGATGGGTTTCCCATTTGTTTCCGGTTCCGAAACGGGACTGCGCAGACCTGCGGTTCATTCTGGACTTGTCCCATCTGAACCCCTGGGTTCATTGCCCCTCCTTTCGGATGACTACGCTGTCTCAGGTTCGGCTCCTCTTGGAGCCGGGAGCTTGGATGGTGTCCCTGGACCTCCGGGACGCTTATTGGCATGTCCCGATTCATCCGCGGTTCAGGGACTGGCTCGGTTTTGTTGTGGGGCGTCTGAGTTACCGCTTTCGTTGTCTCCCGTTCGGGTTGAACCTGGCACCTCGCGTGTTCACGCGCCTTACACGGGTTGTGGTGGCTCGTTTGCGTCTCCTAGGTGTTCGAGTGTTGGCGTTTTTGACATCCAGCCTCAAGAACTGAGGTGTGGGTAGCCGGCGCGGGGGGTCTGGGGCTCCCCCTTCCCCCTCCCGGGGAGGGGGGAGCTGCGCAGACAGCGGCGCGGCAGTGTGTGACATCACACTAGTTTGCTTGTTTTCGGTTGGGGAGTTCTATCCACTAGTTCGATTTTTGGTAGCAATTTTAACCAGAATAGGGGTTTGTTTTGGGGCGCTTACCTTTCTGGGTGCCTGTTCCGGTCGATGGCAGACATAGAATGCTTCCAACTACACGGGGGCTTCTATAGGCCATTGCTCCCCTTGCCTCTCTGAGGGGGCCCGGTTCTGGCCGTGGTCCCCGGTAGGGCTAAGAACTCCATACACATGACTGATGCCAAAGTCTGACATTAGCATATCAGCCTGGGATAGCTCCGGGGAGCCTCCGGGACTCACCCAGAAAATGCCGTTTCATTACATTCAACGCTGGTTTTTTGCTGTAATATTATTCAATAGTTTGTAGTGTGATATATTTATATAATAAAATGAGTGAATCATCGCTGTACTCAAACATATGGTGTGCATATTGTTGATTCAATTATGTTCATCAAACAGTGAACAAATACTTTGTCGGTTATTACACTATATACACACAGGTTATATATAAGTATCTGCATGTTTTGTTCACCATGACAAACCACTAAGTTGGTATGCTGAGTGGCAGTGGCAGGCAGTGACTGGCTGCCACTGGCTGCCACTGGCTGCCACTGCCACTGCCACTGCCACTGCCACTCCCTCCCTCACCTCACCTCACCTGACTTGCCACCATTCTCCACCCACCATACTGTTTTTGCTTTTATATACAGTCGTTATATATAAGTATTTACATGTTTTGTTCACCATAACTGTACATCTAAGCTTGTATGGTGAGTAAAGGCACAGAGACGTAGCTACTCACACAGTCAGCTGGTGGCAGCCGCCCTCAAGGCCAGACGCACTAATATTTCTCCTACAACAATACTGTTTGGGGTGTTATTACGCTATATACACACATTATATATAAATATCTACCTGTTTTATTCACCATACTTGTACAAGTAAACTGGTATGGTGCCCAAAGACCATCGTGGTCATCAGTAAACAACATGATAATTCCTGCAGACGACGCTCCTCCCTCACCAAAATGGCGGCTCCCAACCTCCTACTCTCGCTGTTATCTCACACTATACACACGTTATATATAAGTATCTACATTTGTGTTCACCATAGCGAACCACTAAGCTGGTATGGTGAGTGCAGTCAATAAAAGGTGGCCACACACACTCAAAAGACAACGCCACCATCCTCCCTCCCACAGCATTACTCCTCCCTCCATGGCGCACAGCGCCAAATATCACCACAATCCTGCTATTATCAGAACCCTGGTCAGTTTTATCACAGTCAGGGGTCTTCTGTAATATCATCATCGCTACATAATAGCATGAACAAGTATATTATGGCATTTTTAGGCGATGCTGTGGTCACAAGCTGAACAGCAGTGCTGTGAGCTCATGCTGCGTGCGTCAGGCGTGGTAGCCCACTCAATACTGAGGCCCCTAACACCCGGGAGTTTGGCCCACGATTTTTTTTTAAAATGGCGTCTGTTTACAAGAGCCCTGATGGTAATTACCTAAGTCTAGTTACAGGATGAGAGCTACGCTCGTGGTGTCCCGTCTTCCCAGCACTCTTTGTCATATAACGCTTTGAAACCACTGACGGTCTTGGCCTCCACCACCCTCTCACCTAACTTGTTCCAACCGTCTACCACTCTATTTGCGAAGGTGAATTTTCTTATATTTCTTCGGCATCTGTGTTTAGCTAGTTTAAATCTATGACCTCTTGTTCTTGAAGTTCCAGGTCTCAGGAAGTCTTCCCTGTCGATTTTGTCAATTCCTGTTACTATTTTGTATGTAGTGATCATATCACCTCTTTTTCTTCTGTCTTCTAGTTTTGGCATATTTAATGCTTCTAACCTCTCCTCGTAGCTCTTGCCCTTCAGTTCTGGGAGCCACTTAGTAGCATGTCTTTGCACCTTTTCCAGTTTGTTGATGTGCTTCTTAAGATATGGGCACCACACAACAGCTGCATATTCTAGCTTTGGCCTAACAAAAGTCATGAACAATTTCTTTAGTATATCGCCATCCATGTATTTAAATGCAATTCTGAAGTTAGAAAGCATAGCATAGGCTCCTTGCACAATATTCTTTATGTGGTCCTCAGGTGATAGTTTTCTATCTAGAACCACTCCTAGATCTCTTTCTTTATCAGAATTCTTTAAAGATTTCTCACATAATATATAGGTTGTGTGGGGTCTATGTTTCTCCTATTCCACATTCCATAACATGACATTTATTAACATTAAATTCCATTTGCCAAGTGGTGCTCCATATACTTATTTTGTCCAGGTCTTTTTGAAGGGCATGACAGTCATCTAAATTTCTTATCCTTCCTATTATCTTAGCATCATCAGCAAACATGTTCATATAATTCTGTATACCAACTGGTAGATCATTTATGTACACAATAAACATCACTGGTGCAAGAACTGAACCCTGTGGTACTCCACTTGTGACATTTCTCTATTCTGATACATTGCCTCTGATTACTGCCCTCATTTTTCTATCAGTCAGAAAATTTTTCATCCATGATAGAAGCTTACCTGTCACCCCTCCAATATTTTCCAGTTTCCAGAACAACCTCTTATGTGGAACTCTGTCGAAAGCCTTTTTTAGGTCCAGATAGATGCAGTCAACCCAACCATCTCTTTCCTGTAATATCTCTGTGGCTCGATCATAGAAACTGAGTAAATTCGATACACAGGATCTTCCAGATCGAAAACCATACTGTCTGTCTGATATTATATCATTTCTCTCTAGGTGTTCTACCCATTTAGTTTTGATTAGTTTTTCCAATACTTTCACTATTACACTTGTCAATGATACAGGTCTATAATTGAGGGGGTCTTCCCTGCTGCCACTTTTGTAGATTGGAACTATGTTAGCCTGTTTCCACCCGTCTGCTACGATTCCTGTACACAGGGATGCCTGAAAGATCAGGTGAAGTGGAATGCTGAGCTCAGATGCACATTCTCTCAGAACCCATGGTGAAACGCCATCTGGGCCAGCTGCTTTGTTCTTACCGAGCTCCTTGAGCATTTTTTCCACTTCGTCTCTAGACACCTCTATGTGTTCTATGTTGTTCTCTGGAATTCTTATTGTACAGTATCTGGTTCCCTAAAGATTTCATTTTGTACAAACACACTTTGGAACTTTTCGTTTAGTGTTTCACACATTTCCTTTTCATCTTCCGTGAATCTATTTCCCATTTTCAACCTCTGAATATTATCCTTTACCTGCAATTTGTTGTTTATGAATTTACAGAATAGACCTGGTTCTGTTTTACATTTGTCCGCAATCCCTTTTTCAAAATTTCTTTCTGCCTCTCTCCTCACTGCCGTGTAGTTGTTTCTCGCATCTTTGTATCGCTGGTATGTTTGTGGGTTCGGCCTCTTCCTGTATTGATTCCATTTTTGTGTCTTTCGGTCTCTAGCCCTCTCGCAATTTCTATTGAACCAATCCTGTTTCCTAGTTCTGCATCTCTGTTTTGGTATAAATTTTTTTTGTGCCTTTATCATATATTTCACAAAACTTGCCATACATCTCATTCACTTCCTTGCCTAGCATCAAGTCTGTCCAATTATACTCACTAAAAAAATTTCTAAGGTCACCATAATGTCCTCTCCTGAAGTCTGGTTTTTCAACTGCTTCAACCTCCTTATTTTCTTCCAGCTTATAACGCATTGCATACTTTATTCCCAAAAAGACATGGTCACTTTTACCCAAGGGAGGAAGGTACTGAATGTCAAATATCTCTTCCTCCTTCCTGGTAAATATCAAATCTAGCATGGAGGGAACGTCCCCTTCCCTCATCCTCGTAGCTTGTTTAACATGTTGATACAAGAATGTTTCCAGGATGAGGTCTACAAATTTACAGGTCCAAAAATCTTCTGTTTTAGCTTCATATGCTTCCCAGTCTATGGATTTCAAGTTGAAGTCACCGACTATCAACAGTCGTGATCTATCGTTATCCGCTCTCGCTATAATCTCTCTCATTATTGTTATAAGACCTTCACGTTTACTATCTAGCTCCTCCTTTGACCATGTGCTGCTTGGCGGTGGACTATATGCATTTATCATCATTAGTTTATCATCCTCATAGCAGATCTCTAGTGCTATTATGTCAACTTCTTGTGGATTGGCAGTCATTATTTCCTTCACCTTTAGGTGTTCTTTTACCAGCACAGCAACGCCACCGCCTTTCCTAATTTTTCTGTCCCGTCTCCAAATTGAGTAGCCCCTTGGGAATATGACCTCATTTAAAATTACATCTTCAAGTTTTGTCTCCGTGAGTGCAACAATGTCTGGTGTCTGCAGCTGTATTACATCACTTAACTCCAGTATCTTCGATCTCATTCCATCTATGTTGGTGTGGTGAACCCTGTGTATCCGCGGGCCGTTTAAATCTTGCGTAGTACTCCAAAGCATCACATGATGCGATGCGCAATTTACTGCAAGTCGGTCAAAGCCTCATATGATGCAATGCGCAATTGAAGGGTTAATGTACATGATCAACTATATATACAGAGATTTAAATGTATATAAAAGGGTGCAACCAGGTCCTGAATGATAGTCAATGAATGAGTGTCCAGATAGGATTTAATGACAGTCAATGAAGGAGCATCCAGAGTCAAATAAGATTCAGTTGCTGAAAGAAGAAATCAAAAGTTACCAAAATTCGGCGCTGTGCCCTACAGTGTAAAGAATAACAATATATATGGACATGACATATTAAGGTTACGTTAAGATGGACGCAAATCGGCCAATCAACATACTGTACTACAAACAATACCCAACACTCATCCAAAAATCAATAAACAGCGCCTGGCTGAAGGTGTCGCCAAACTGTATATTCTCTCCTGTAAAGCGTAAGCACTATATTGTCACGACACAGTTTAGCTATGTAATATTCTGGGAGCATCGCTGGTGGATTATGTCCTGAGTTGCGTGTGCAGTAGGATAAGATTAGATGTAGTGTAGAGGTGGAAGCAGCATCACTCTGAGCAACCCTACACACGTATTCAGAGAAAAGAACTAGGGATTTTCCCTATATATAAAATCCAGAACGTCCCTAGTATCAAGGGAGCTATGACTGGAGAGATAAGAGTTGTTAGTGTGGCGTATTACCCGTGATAAAGGTCGTGGAACACCAACACATGTTTACACCGTCCGTAAACAAAACAAACTCCCTCTGGCCATGCTCAGGACGCATGAGGTCGAGCTGGCTCCTCCTTTCTTTTGGGGAGGGTAGTCTACAATGATTATTTATCGATTATTTTTATTGCCGAGACAGATTACCGAGATGAGATGAGATTATAAAATAATGATACAGTATTGAAAAATGATTAGTACTAAAGAGTACCAACAAGGCCTATAAAGGACTGGAGGTAAGCATCACCGGAAATCGACAGATGTTCCAATAATTTTCTGAGGGGACCCCCACCGGCTCCCTAGAGCTGATTTGCTAATGTCAGACTTTGGCATCAGTCATGTATATGGAGTTTTTAAGGCCTTTAGGGGACCACGACCAGAACCTGGCCCCCTCAGAGAGGCAAAGGGAGCAATGGTCTATAGAAACCCCCGTGTGGTTGGAAGCATTCTATGTCTGCCATCGACCGAGTCAGGGACCCAGAAAGGTAAGCATCCCAAAACAAACCCCTATTCTGGTGAAAATATTGCTACCAAAAGCCGAACAAGTGGATAGAACTCCCCAAACAAAAACGAGCAAACTAGTGTGACGTCATCCGTTGCCGCGCCACCGTCTGTGCAGCTCCCTCCTCCCCGGGAGGGAGAAAGGGGAGCCCCAGATCTACTGCGCCAGCGATCCACACCCTAGTTCTTGAGGCTGATGCTATAGGCAGTGGTTGTGTGCTCTTGACTCCAGACTTTTACGGCGCTGTGCCTTGTGTGTGGCGGTTGTTCTCCAGGGGTGCGAGAGCCAGAAATTACTCTTCAGTACTCGGGCTGCATGCGCCTAGTGTTCCCTTCCCTAGGTGCCCTGTAAGTACTGCCCTTGGGGCTTGGGGTTACCTTCCACAGGTTCCTAGGGATCTGCCTCTGTGGGTCCGTTTAACTGCTCGGTTTTTCGGCCGCCCTTTGGGTACTTGGGTGTTTTGTCTCCCTAGTTTACCTTAGGGTAGGAGGCAGTTTTGCACTGGTAAGGCGCGCAGTGTGCTGCGTAGCTTGTTGTCACCAATCACAGCAGCGGCTCTGTTCCTTGGGGTACGTTGTCCTCTTGCGGGGTTTTGTTTTTCTTTTTCTTTTTGCCTTGGTAGGGGGTTCTGCCCTACTTGCCACTGGTGTTTGGCCTCATCCTGATACTTGGTGGTGGCCCCTGCTAGGTCCCTCATGAGCGTACACATCCCTGGGGTTCAGCTGTAGACAGTTTGGTAGTTTTGGGCGCCAGTTAGCAGTACCCTGTTTGGGTTTACCCGAGCGTGAGTCCTCTTATAGTAAACCCTCAGGACCCTGGGAATCCCCTAGGGGACACGTGGGTCCGATGGATGTGATCCCAGAGTCCTCCCTCGCTTCATGCGAGTTTGACGGTTGTTCGGTGTATGCTTACCGGCAGGCGGTGCTTGCCTCTTCTGTTGAATCCGCTTAAGTCTTGGCTCTTAGTATGTCTTCTCCCTTTTGTCCTCTCCTGTTTGAGGCTTCAGCCATTGCGCAGTATATTCAGGTTACTTTGGCTTCTTGCCGTCCTATGTTGGACTTGCTAGTTCTCCGGGGGTCCCGTGGTGGGCTTTCCCGGAAGGGTCATGCCAAGCTCGGGGTTCCTCTTGTTGTGGTAGGCCACTGGTGTCGGGTTTGGGTTCAGGTTCGGCCCCTCCTTCGGACCCGCCTTCGTCTGGTCAGCGCGGTGTTCGCTCTCTGTGAGGTTCTGAGTCTCGTAAGGGGCGCCGGCCCTTTTGCGGTTTGCCCCATTGACAGGGTGATTGGGGGGAGGCTTGCGCTGTTCGTTCATGCCTGGTTCCACGATTCGTGGGCATTTCAGGTTGTTTCACGAGGTTTCCAGTGGTGTTTGGTAGCCCCTCCCCCCCTTTGGGGTGTTTGGAGTTGGTGGGGTAGGCCTCTTATCCTGAGCTCTGTCACGTCATCTTGGAGTAGGTTCGCCTGGGCGTGGTCGAAATGACGATGTCCCTCAGATGGATTTCCCGTCGGTTTCCGGTCCCGAAACGGGACTGCGCAGACCTGCGGTTCATTCTGGACTTGTCTCGTCTGAACCTCTGGGTTCATTGCCCCTCCTTTCGGATGACTACACTGTCCCAGGTTCGGCTCTTATTGGTACCAGGCGCTTGGATGGTGTCACTGGACCTCCAGGACGCGTTTTGGCATGTTCTGATTCATCCGGGGTTCAGGGACTGGCTCGGTTTTGTTGTGGGGTGTCAAGTTTACCGCTTTCGTTGTCTCCCGTTCGGGTTAAACCTGGCACCTCGCGTGTTCACATGCATTACATGGGTCGTGGTGGCCCGTCTGCGTTTGTTAGGTGTTCAGGTGTTGGCCTACCTCGACGACTGACTGGTTTGGGCTTCCAGCCAGTCCTCTTGTCTGCTAGCCAGGGATTTGGTTCTTTCTCAGCTCGCCGGGTTTAGGTTTTTGGTGAACTGGAGGAAGTCCCATCTGGTTCCCTCCCAGGTTCAGACATGACTGGGCCTTGTGTGGGACTCTCGGACCCCTTCCTTGTCTCTTCCTCCGGAGTCTTTCCTGCGGCTGCGGTCCCGCATGCGCCTGTTTCTGGGGGGCTCCCGAGTCACCCGGCGGTTGCTCGAGGATCTGTGTGGGAACCTGAACTTCGCGATGTTGGTCTACCCGCCAGGTCGGGTTTGGCTTCATCAGTTGTTCTGGTTCCTTCTGGGACGTCCCTTCTGCCTCTCTCGCGATCGCTGGGTTCGGACCCTGGGGGCCTTGCGTTGGTTGCTGTAACGTTGGCTTCCTCTTTGGGATTTTCAGGGTTCAGTGCCTTAGCGCCTACCCGAATCCTCTCTCGATGTGTTCACGGATGGGTCGTCTCTCGGCTGGGGCTTTGTGACCAGTGCTCACCAGGCTGGCCAGGGTCGGTGGGGTTCATCTTTCCATTGAGCCCACAGCACGGTGCGGGAGTTCACGGCAGTATGGTTTGCTCTTCAGGGGCTTTGGGTCGCCTGCGGGTCGATGATCCGGCTCCATTTGGACTGCTCCCCGGTGGTTCATTGTTTAAACTGGGGAGTTCGATGCAGTCCTTGACTCTTTGGCACTGGTCGCTTCGGGTGACTCATCTGCTGAGTTTGGCTCTCTTGGCAGTTTACGTTCGAGGAATGTCCAACGTCTTGGCTGAAAGCCTGTCTCGTTTTGTTCCCTTCTCCACGGAATGGACGGTCTACGCCGACTCCTTCCGTTGGCTTTGCCAGACGTTCGGACGCCCCGAGGTGGACCTCTTTGTGTCGGCTTGGTCGCAGCGCCTTCCCCAGTACTGTATGTGGCGCCCTTCCCCGACTGTGAGGCCGTCGGGGTCGATTCCTTCTGGTAGGACTGGTCTAGGTAGGGGTTCCTTTACCTCTTTCCCCCAGTTCCGCTGTTGCTCCGCGTCCTGACTCGCTTGGAGACTTACCAGGGGAGAGTTGTCCTCTTGGCCCCTTGGTGGCCTGGCTAGCTGTGGTTTCAGGCGCTGCTTGCTCGGTGTCCGAACCTAGAGGTTTTTCCGTGGCTCCACCTCTTCTATCAGATCGGACCGGTGCATCACGTGGCTGGTTCGATCTTCTCCTCGAGTCTTCGCATATGGTATTTTTGACTCGAGTTTATCATCATCTCTATGGTGATCAGGTGGCTTCCTTGTTAGTGTCCCACCTGCGGGCTTCGTCTTGGCGGCAGTATGAAGTTTCCTGGCGGTCCTTCCGGCTCTTCTTACGTCTTCGTCGTTGTGCTTCGCTTTCGGTTAGGGTGGTGGTGGGAGTGTGCTTTCTCTCTTTGTTGTTCCAGGCCCGTCTCCTTATGCCTAACACTGTCGCTTTGTATCATGCGGCACTGGCAGAGCCGCTTCAGCTTGCTTTCTGCATCGATGTTATGTCTGCGCCGTTTTGCAAGCTGTCTCAGGTGTTGTTTCACCTCCGGCCTGCTCATGCTCCGCCTGAGCCGTCCTGGTCATTAGACAGAGTGCTGTCTTATCTTAATCTCCTCAGTTTGTTGCTGCCCCTTCGGTTCAGGATTGTTTCTTCAAGGCTCTTTTTTTTCTGTTGGCGTTAGCCTCTGGGGGTAGGGTTGGTGAACTTCATGATCTCCTCCGGCGCAAGTGTTTCTGCTCTGTCGGTCGGGGCGATCGATTTGTTCATCTGCAGCCTTCTCCATCTTTTCTGGCGAAGAATGAGACTGCTGCTTTCCAGAGGGGTCCCTGGGTTGTTGATGCTTGGTTGGTTAGGGTGGGGTGCATCATGTTTGTGTCCGGTTGCGGCTCTCCACCGTTATTTGTGCACCACGGCTTCTGTGTCCGTGGACACGCTTTGGGTTTATCCGGTTTCCCTTCTTCCCTGTTCGCAGGTGCAGGTCTCCCAGGTCATCCGCAGAGTTATTAAGGCTAGCCATGGGCTCCGTGCCCATGACGATCGCACGTTCGCGGCTTTTGCTGCCATTTTTGGCAGTATGTCTTGAGCTGATATTCGAGCGTGGGGATTTTGGCGGTTGAACAAGGTCCTGGCTGCTCGTTACCTTGTTAATGCCCCTAGGCTCATTCGGACCTGTGTCACTTTGGGTCGGTGGATGCAGCCAGTTGTCTCGACTTCGGGTTGAGGAGTGAGCAGCAACCGCCTCCCGGGTAAGTCCCTCTTTTTTCCTCTGTGGGTAGTTAGCTCCAGGGTGCCGCAGGGGCTCCCCCCAGAAAACCAGGCAATATTTTCACCAGAATAGGGGTTTGTTTTGGGATGCTTACCTTTCTGGATGACTGACCCGGTCGATGGCAGACATAGAATGCTTCCAATCACACGGGGGCTTCTATAGGCCATTGCTTCCCTTACTTCTCTGAGGGAGGCCAGGTTCTGGTTGTGGTCCCCGGTAGGCCCTAAGAACTCCATACACATGACTGATGCCAAAGTCTGACATTAGCCTATCAGCCTGGATAGCTCCGGGGAGCCTCCGGGTCTCGCCCAGAAAATGGCGTTTCATTACATTCAACGCTGGTTTTCTGTGGCGAGCCCCTATGGCTCCCTTGAGCTTATCGGGCTAATGTATGTTATATTAGACCGGGACATTAGCTAAGGAGTTCAGACCTACCAGGGACAAAGTGCCAGAACCTGGCCCCTTCAGAGAGGTTACAGGGAGCAATGACCCTGGAAAACCCCCTTGTGGTTAGGGTTTTCCTTATCTGCCATCGACCGGGGTTAGACAAACAGAAAGGTAGGCATAACAAAACAAACCCCACATGGTAAAAAACTAAAACAAAAAACTGAACAGAGAAGTAGAAACTCCCTACAATCCCAAGGAAACAAGCAAACATCACTTCCCCTTCCCGAGAGGGGCCCCGGACCTCACCGCGCCAGCTGCCTAGCATCAGTTCGTAAGCTAATGTCAACCTGGATAGACGCTTCTCTGGCCCCAGTTTCCTAGGCGGTGTTTGCCTTGCATGGCGTTCACTACCGTGTGTTGTGTTGTACGGTGGCCAGGTGTTCCTCATCAGTACCAGGGCTGCATGCGCTTAGGGGCTTCCTTCCCTGCTTCCTTCCTGTGAGTACTGCCCCTGCGTGACAGGGTTATCTTCCCTTGGGCGTTTGGGAACCATTCCCGTAGAGGTTCTTGCTACTCGGCATTTGCCTCGCCCTTAGGGCCAGCTGGGGCCCTTGTTTGGCCCTGGGTAGGGACTGGTATTGTGCTGGTTAGGGTGTCAAGGTGTTGCGCGACCTGCCACCTAAGCAGTGACCGGTTCCTGTTGCCTCTAGAAACGGTGTACTTTTGCGGGGTTTTTCTTTTATTTTTATTTTCAATTGCCTGGTGGGGGTCTGCCCAGTGTGGCTATAGTTCCACTGGTAGTGTTTGGTGGCCCTCTGCTAGGCCCCCATGATTGTACACATCGCAGGGGTTTTCAGTGCTGTCCTCTACCCCTTGTTATTTTTGGGTTTTTAACCGGTTAGCAACACCTTGCCCGGGCTTCCCATAGTTGTTACCCTATGGGCCCTGGAAACCCCTGTCAGGGCTCGGTGGACCATTGAATGTGTCTTCCGGGTTCCAACCCGTCTTGTACGGGATCGTTGGTTGCTGTAATTACCTAAGTATAATTACCTAAGTGTAGTTACAGGATGAGAGCTACGCTCGTGGTGTCCCGTCTTCCCAGCACTCTGTCATATAACGCTTTGAAACTACTGACGGTCTTGGCCTCCACCATCTTCTCCCCTAACTTGTTCCAACCGTCTACCACTCTGTTTGCGAAAGTGAATTTTCTTATATTTCTTCGGCATCTGTGTTTAGCTAGTTTATATCTATGACCTCTTGTTCTTAAAGTTCCAGGTCTCAGGAAATCTTCCCTATCGATTTTATCAATTCCTGTTACTATTTTGTATGTAGTGATCATATCACCTCTTTTTCTTCTGTCTTCTAGTTTTGGCATATTTAATCCCTCTAACCTCTCCTCGTAGCTCTTGCCCTTCAGTTCTGGGAGCCACTTAGTAGCATGTCTTTGCACCTTTTCCAGTTTGTTGATGTGCTTCTTAAGATATGGGCACCACACAACTGCTACATATTCTAGCTTTGGCCTAACAAAAGTCGTGAACAATTTCTTTAGTATATCGCCATCCATGTATTTAAAAGCAATTCTGAAGTTAGAAAGCGTGGCATAGGCTCCTCGCACAATATTCTTTATGTGGTCCTCAGGTGATAGTTTTCTATCTAGAACCACCCCTAGATCTCTTTCTTTATCAGAATTCTTTAAAGATTTCTCACATAATATATAGGTTGTGTGGGGTGTATGTTCTCCTATTCCACATTCCATAACATGGCATTTATTAACATTAAATTCCATTTGCCAAGTGGCGCTCCATGTACTTATTTTGTCCAGGTCTTCTTGAAGAGCATGACAATCATCTAAGTTTCTTATCCTTCCTATTATTTTAGCATCATCAGCAAACATGTTCATATGTATAATTCTGTATACCAACTGGTAGATCATTTATGTAGACAATAAACATCACTGGTGCAAGAACTGAACCCTGTGGTACTCCACTTGTGACATTTCTCCAGTCCGATACATTGCCTCTGATCACAGCCCTCATTTTTCTATCAGTCAGAAAATTTTTCATCCATGTTAGAAGCGTACCTGTCACTCCTCCAATATTTTCCAGTTTCCAGAACAACCTCTTATGTGGAACTCTGTCGAAAGTCTTTTTTAGGTCCAGATAGATGCAGTCAACCCAATCATCTCTTTCCTGTAATATTTCTGTTGCTCGATCATAGAAACTGAGTAAATTTGATACACTGGATCTTCCAGATCGAAAACCATACTGTCTGTCTGATATTATATCATTTATCTCCAGGTGTTCTACCCATTTAGTTTTAATTATTTTCTGGGGGGAGCCCCGTCGGCTCCCCGTAGCTATCCCAGGCTGATATGCTAATGTCAGACTTTGGCATCAGTCATGTGTATGGAGTTCTTAGGCCTACCGGGGACCACGGCCAGAACCGGGCCCCTTCAGAGAGGCAACGGGAGCAATGGCCTATAGAAGCCCCCGTGTAGTTGGAAGCATTCTATGTCTGCCATCGACCGGAACAGGCACCCAGAAAGGTAAGCGCCCCAAAACAAACCCCTATTCTGGTTAAAATTGCTACCTAAAACCGAACTAGTGGATAGAACTCCCCAACCGAAAACAAGCCAACTAGTGTGACGTCACACACTGCCGCGCTGCTGTCTGCGCAGCTCCCCCCTCCCCGGGAGGGGGAAGGGGGAGCCCCAGACCCCCCGCGCCGGCTACCCACACCTCAGTTCTTGAGGCTGATGCTATAGGCGATGGTCGTGTGCTCTGGCTCCGGTGTCGCTACTGCACTGTGCTTTGTGTGTGGTGTTAGTTTTGTGGGTGCGAGAGCCAGGAGTTATCTTCAGTACTCGGGCTGCATGCGCCTAGGGCTGCCTTCCCTAGGTGCCCTGTGAGTACTGCCCTTGGGGCTTGGGGCCACCTTCCACAGGCTCCTCGGGGTCTGCCTCTGCTGGTCCGTTTTACCTTTCGGTTTTTCGGCCGCCTGTTGGGCTCTTGGGTGTTCTGTTCTCCCTTGTTACCGGCAGGTAAGAGGCAGTTTGCACTGGTAGGGGCGCAGGGTGCTGCTCAGCTTGTATTTCCCGACATCGCGGCCGGCTCTGTTCCTTGGGGTTCGCTGTCCTCTTGCGGGGTTTTGTTTTTCTTTTTGTTTTTGCCTGGTGGGGGGTTCTGTCATTTTATTCAGTTTGTTTTTGCCCTTCCACTGTTCTCCTCGGTGGCGCCCCCTGCTAGGTCCCCGTGAGTGTACACGTCCCTGGGGTTCAGCTTTAGAAGTTTGCTTGGTAGTTTTGGGCGCCGGTTTGCAGCACCCTGCCTGGGACTACCTGAGCGCGAGTCCTCTTAAAGTAAACGCTCAGGACCCTGGGAATCCCCTAGGGGGCGCGGGGTCCGATGGATGTGACCCTGGAGTCCCCACTCGCTGTGTGCGAGTTTGAGGGTTGCTCGGTCCCCTTGTCTCAGGGTGACCCTCATTGTTTTTGCCTCTGCCACGCTGCCTGTTGGGTCGGTGATACTTTCGACCCTGAGTCCTGTGAGTGTTGCTGCTTGCTTGTGACTCAATTTACCCAATCCTCTGATGATTCTATTCGGGTACAGGCGGCACGTGCGTTGCAGTCTAGGTTTCGTCTGTTGCAACGCGCTCGGTTGGTTGCTTCCCCGGATGCCCCGGGGCTGCCCCGCTTTGCTTTTCGAGACCCGGACTTGGGGGTGGGGGTCGCTTCGATCCTGGTTCAGTCCGCACCTCCTCGTCCTTCCCCTTCTGTTCGTTCTGGTCCCCCGCCCCTGCTTCCGGCCCCGAAGCGTCTGAGGGTTTCGGGGTCGGAGCAGGGGTTACTTGATCTCGAGACTCGGGCAGCTTCGGGGGTTGCCCCTTCCGGGGGGGCGGCAGAGGCATTCGAGTCTTGTCTCCCGGCCGAAGCTTCAGGGTCTGACCAGTGGGCCCCCCTTCCTCCAGCTTTTTCGGCTGCTCCGTCCTTGTCTTGTGGGGTCAGAGCTTGGGGAGAGGACTCGGCCTCGGGTCCTGTGGTGACGGACCTCGAGGCTGGGGAGGGGCTGACTTGGGGGCCTTGGGCCCCGCTGGACCCCGCCTGGGTTTTTCTTCCCACTGAGCGGGGCTTATTGTTACAAGGAGTGGGGTTTTCTTTCCCCCCCTCTGCGTACGAGTTGGATTTGGTGTCGGCCCCTCCCCGGGTTCGGTTCCGTGTTCCCCCGGGTACGTCGGTTCCGTCCTTCCGGAGGTTTTCGGCTTATCGCATCCAACCTGGTGTGGTGCGAGCGGCCTTTGCAGCTTACCTCCTGCGTGACCCGGATTATGCCTCGGAAATGGATCCGTCCACGTTCAGGTTTGGGACTTCGTTCCCTTTCTGGCTCCGTTACGAGGTTCCGGAGTCGTCCTGGCTAGCAGACTGCCCCTTGTTTGGTCTGGATTCCTGGCATTCCTTCTGTCGTTCCCGCACGCTGGAGTGGCGGGAAGCTTCCACGGTGCTTCAGGTTTTCCTGGGGGGTGAACTTGAGTACCTGAATGAGTGCTTGTTTGCCCCTGCCCTTCCCCGCGATGTGGGCGTTATTCAGCTCCATGTGCAGGTTCCCTCCCTTTCGGCGGCGCTCGTGGCGGAGGACTTGCGCGCTCGGGGCCTTTTGTGTTCGGCCTTGCGGTTCTTTTCCCTCCTGGAGCTGTCTTCGGATTGGCTCGTGGAGGATGTGGGGACGCTTGGGTCCGTCCCGGGGTCCGGCACCTTGTCCTCGGCTGCGCGTTCGTCGGCTGCCTTGTTGAAGCTGTTCACGCCGATTTTGCGGGATGCGGTTTCCCTGTTCTATGCTTCCCGTCTCGCGTGTCGGCAGGCGGTGCTGGGTTCCTCCGTGGAATCTGCTTGGGCTCTGGCTCTTAGGCGTTCTTCACCTTTTTGTCCTCTCCTGTTTGGGGAGTCGGCCGTGGCGCAGTTTATTCAGGCTGCGTCGGCGGCTTGTCGTCCGATGTCGGACTTGTTGGTTTTCCGGGGGTCCCGGGGTGGGTCTTCCCAGAAAGGTCGTGCCACGGCTCGGGGTTCCTCTCGTCGTGGTAGGCCTCTGGTGTCAGGTTTGGGGTTGGCTCCTCCTGCGGACCCTCCCTCGTCTGGTCGGCGCGGTGTTCGCGCTGTGCGGGGTTCTGGGTCTCGTAAGGGTCGTCGGCCCTTTCACGGTTTGCCCCCTTGACGGGGCGATGGGGGGGCGGCTTGCGCTGTTCGCCCGCGCCTGGTCCCACGATTCGTGGGCCTTTCGGGTCGTGTCTCGCGGCCTGCGGTGGCGTTGGGTGGCCCCTCCCCCCTTTGGGGGGTCGGGGCTGGCAGGGCAGGCTTCTTCCCCTGCGCTCTGTCGAGTCGTCTTGGAGTGGGTACGCTTGGGCGTCGTCGAAATGACGTCGTCCCTCAGATGGGTTTCCCGTCTGTTTCCGGTTCCGAAACGGGACTGCGCGGACCTGCGGTTCATTCTGGACTTGTCCCGTCTGAACCCCTGGGTTCATTGCCCCTCCTTTCGGATGACTACGCTGTCTCAGGTTCGGCTCCTCTTGGAGCCGGGAGCTTGGATGGTGTCCCTGGACCTCCGGGACGCTTATTGGCATGTCCCGATTCATCCGCGGTTCAGGGACTGGCTCGGTTTTGTAGTGGGGCGTCTGAGTTACCGCTTTCGTTGTCTCCCGTTCGGGTTGAACCTGGCACCTCGCGTGTTCACACGCCTTACACGGGTTGTGGTGGCTCGTTTGCGTCTCCTAGGTGTTCGGGTGTTGGCCTACCTCGACGACTGGCTGGTTTGGGCTCCCAGCCAGTCAGCTTGCTTGCTAGCCAGGGATTTGGTTCTTTCCCAGCTCGCCGGGTTCGGGTTCTTGGTGAACTGGAGGAAGTCCCATCTGGTTCCCTCTCAGGTTCGGACTTGGCTGGGTCTCGTGTGGGACTCTCGAACCGCCTCCTTGTCTCTCCCTCCGGAGTCTCTCCTGCGGCTGCGGTCCTGCCTTCGTCTGTTTCTGGAGGGCCCTCGGGTCACCCGGCGGTTGCTCGAGGGGCTGTGCGGGAGCTTGAACTTCGCGATGGTGGTCTACCCGCCGGGTCGGGTTTGGCTTCGACGGCTGTTCTGGTTCCTTCGGGGTTCCCCCTTCCGCCTCTCTCGCGATCGCAGAGTTCGACCCCCGGGGGACTTGCGTCGGTTGCTGCGTCACCGGCTTCCTCTTCGGGTTTTTCGGGGTTCAGTGCCTTGGCGCCTAACAGAGCCCTCGCTCGATGTGTACACGGATGCGTCGTCTCTCGGCTGGGGTTTTGTGACCAGTGCTCACCAGGCCGGCCAGGGGCGTTGGGATCCGTCTTTCCATCGAGCTCACAGTACGGTGCGGGAGTTCGCGGCAGTGTGGTTTGCTCTGGGGAGGATTCGGGTGGCCCGCGGATCGACGATTCAGCTCCATTCGGACTGCTCTCCGGTGGTTCATTGCCTGAACCACGGGGGTTCGGTGCGGTCCTTGTCTCTTTGGGGTTGGTCGCTTCGGGTGACTCGTCTGCTGAGTTCTCGGGGTTTGGCTCTCCTGGCGGTTCACGTACGGGGCGTGTCCAACGTCTTGGCCGACGCCCTGTCTCGCTTCGTTCCCCTCTCCACGGAGTGGACGGTCGACGACGAGTCCTTCCGTTGGCTTTGCCAGACGTTCGGGCGCCCCGAAGTGGACCTCTTCGCGTCGGCGTGGTCGCGGCGTCTTCCCGTTTATGCGGCGCCCTTCCCCGATTGCGAGGCCGTCGGGGTCGATGCCTTTCGGCTCGACTGGTCGAGGTGGGGGTTCCTGTACCTCTTTCCCCCGGTTCGGCTGTTGCTCCAGGTCCTGACTCGCTTAGAGACTTACCGGGGGAGGGTTGTCCTTCTGGCCCCTTGGTGGCCGGCCCAGCCTTGGTTTCAGGCGCTGGTTGCTCGGTGTCCGAACCCGAGGGTTTTCCCGCGGCTCCGCCTCTTTCAGCAGATCGGGCCTGTACGTCACGTAGCTGGTTCGATCTTCTCCTCGAGTCTTCGCGTATGGTTTTTTTGACTCGAGTCTATCATCATCTCTATGGTGATCAGGTGGCCTCCTTGTTGGTGTCCCACCTGAGGGCTTCTTCTCGGCGGCAGTATGAAGTTTCCTGGCGGTCCTTCCATTTCTTTTTGCGTCTTCGTCGTGTTAGCTCTTTGTCTGTTCGGGTGGTCTTGTCCTTCCTCTCGTGGTTGTTTCAGGACCGTCATCTTATGCCTAACACTGTCGCTTCGTATCGTGCGGCGCTGGCGGAGCCGCTTCAGCTTGCTTTCGGTATCGATGTTACGTCTGCGCCGTTTCGCAAGCTGTCTTGTGCATTGTTTCACCTCCGGCCTGCTCATGCGTCGCCTGAGCCGTCCTGGTCTTTGGACTGAGTGCTCGCTTTCCTTTCATCTCCTCGTTTCGTTGTGGCCCCTTCGGTCCAGGATTGTTTTTCCAAGGCACTTTTCTTGTTGGCTTTGGCCTCTGGGGGTCGGGTAGGGGAGCTTCATGCTCTCCTCCGGCGCAGGGGTTTCTGCTCTTTTGGTCGTGGTGATAGTTTTGTTCGTTTGCAGCCGTCTCCTTCTTTTCTGGCAAAGAATGAGACTGCTGCGTTCCGGAGGGGTCCATGGGTGGTTGATGCTTGGTTGGTCAGGCCGGGGGTGCATCATGTTTTGTGTCCGGTTGCGGCGCTTCGCCGTTATTTGCGCGCCACAGCTTCTGTGTCCGGGGACGCGCTGTGGGTTGATCCGGTTTCCCTTCTTCCCTGTTCGCGGGTTCGGGTCTCTCAGGTCGTCCGCAGGGTTATTAGGTCCAGCCAGCCTGCGGTCTATCCCCGTGCCCATGACGTTCGTAAGTTCGCGGCTCTTGCTGCCGTCTTTGGGAATATGTCTTGGTCTGATATTCGGGCGCGGGGATTTTGGCGGTCGAACAGGGTCCTGGTTGCTCGTTACCTTGTGAATGTCCTTGGGCCTCGTCGGGCCTGTGTTGCTTTGGGTCGGCGGTTGCAGCCAGTTGTCTCGGCTTCGAGTTGAGGGGTGAGCGACGACCGCCTCCCGGGTAAGTCCCTCTTTTTCTGTCTGTGGGTAGTTAGCTCCGGGGAGCCGACGGGGCTCCCCCCAGAAAACCAGCGTTGAATGTAATGAAACGCCATTTTCTGGGTGAGTCCCGGAGGCTCCCCGGCATCCCTCCCTCCCTCCGGTCGGCGGTTTTTCGCGTTTTTGACATCCAGCCTCAAGAACTGAGGTGTGGGTAGCCGGCGCGGGGGGTCTGGGGCTCCCCCTTCCCCCTCCCAGGGAGGGGGGAGCTGCGCAGACAGCGGCGTGTCAGTGTGTGACGTCACACTAGTTGGCTTGTTTTCGGTTGGGGAGTTCTATCCACTAGTTCGGTTTTAGGTAGCAATTTTAACCAGAATAGGGGTTTGTTTTGGGGCGCTTACCTTTCTGGGTGCCTGTTCCGGTCGATGGCAGACATAGAATGCTTCCAACTACACGGGGGCTTCTATAGGCCATTGCTCCCCTTGCCTCTCTGAGGGGGCCCGGTTCTGGCCGTGGTCCCCGGTAGGCCTAAGAACTCCATACACATGACTGATGCCAAAGTCTGACATTAGCATATCAGCCTGGGATAGCTCCGGGGAGCCTCCGGGACTCGCCCAGAAAATGGCGTTTCATTACATTCAACGCTGGTTTTTTCCAATATTTTGACTATTACACTTGTCAATGATACCGGTCTGTAATTAAGGGGGTCTTCCCTGCTTCCAGTTTTGTAGATTGGAACTATGTTAGCCTTTTTCCACACATCAGCTACAACTCCTGTATACAGGGATGCCTGAAAAATCAGTTGAAGAGGAATGCTGAGCTCAGGTGCACATTCTCTCAGAACCCATGGTGAAACTCCATCTGGACCAACTGCTTTGTTCTTATATAGCTCCTTGAGCATTTTTTCCACTTCGTCTCTAGACACCTCTATGTGCTCTATGTTGTTCTCTGGAATTCTTATTGTATCTGGTTCCCTGAAGATTTCATTTTGTACAAACACACTTTGGAACTTTTCGTTTAATGTTTCACACATTTCCTTTTCATTTTCCGTGAATCTATTTCCCATTTTCAACCTCTGAATATTATCCTTTACCTGCAATTTGTTGTTTATGAATTTATAGAATTTGCTGTGCCCTTGTCTCCGGGTGACAGTCGCCACTTTTACCTCCATCATGCTGCCTGTTGGGTCACTGACAACTTGACCCAGAGTCTTGCGAGAGAGATTCTATGCATGTTCTCCAGTACTCTCCTGATGTTATTACTGTTCAGAGTACAGGCGGCATTTGTGTTGCAAGCTAGGTTAGGTTGCTTCAACACGCTAGGTTGGTTTCCCACTCGTATGCCCCGGGGCCGCCCCGTTTTGGTTAGGTGCTGTTCGCCCCTTTCCCTCCCTGTTCCCAGCTCCTGACCGTCTGCGGGTTTCGGGGTCGGGGCGGGGTTTAGTTGGGGCAAAGACTCGGGCGGTTTCAGGAGCTGCCCCGTTCGGGTTGGGGACGGAGGTTTTCGAGCCTGTTTCTCCTGCCAAGGCTTCTGGGGCTTACCAGCGGCCCTTTCTTGCTGCCTTTCCAATGGACTCTTCCTTTTCTTTAAGGGTGGAGGGCTTGGAGGATGGCTCTGCCCCGGGGCCTCTGTTGCGGGTTCCCGGGGCTGTGGGGGATGCCTGCTAGAAGTTCTGGGTCGGTTTGCCCCTGCCTGGGTTTTGTGCTTCTGGGCGGAGTTTTTCGCCCATCCAGTCTGCTTGCTTTCCACATGCAGGCGATGAGTCACAATAACGTGGCTGAAGTATGTTGACCAGACCACACACTAGAAGTTGAAGGGACGACGAAGTTTCGGTCCGTCCTGGACCATTCTCAAGTCGATTGCTTTCCACTTTTGCTGGCGTGTTTTCGTATCTTTTGCATCTGTCACAGCCCTCTGTTCTGGTGGCCATTTTCTTCTGCCGGTTTCCCGGCGTGGCCACCAGGTCGGCGTTGAGGTTTGCCTGGGTGTGCGAGCGAGCTTCATGGCCGAGTTTTCACCTTTTTTGCAGGGGTTTTTATTCTCCTATTGTCATTTCTTTGCTTTTCTGGTGTTTTCTGCCCGTTCCTGTTCCTTTGGGAACGTTTGGGTGTTGATTTTACACCAGGTTTCCAGTTTTGTCTGTTTTGGGTCTGGGCCCTTGGGTTTGGGCTCAGTGTCCCTGGCTGTTATGCTTGCTCCCACACCTTGCCCCTCAGTTTTCGGTCTATTTTGACCGTTTCCCTTGGAGTTCTGTCTGGGGGCTGTGCTTTACCTTTCTGTGGTGTATCTCCGCCGGCAAATGTGGTGGTTTGGGCTCCCCCTGGTTCGATTCCGGGTTCCTTTGGGTTCTTTGGTTTCATTCCGGAGGTTTCTTCCTCTAGAACCCCCCTTTGTGGGTTCAGGGGGCTTTGTTTCCTCGTGTGTGACCCGGTTCTGCCTTCTGGGGTTCCGGGGTCTTCCTGGCTTGAAGACTGATCTTTTTGGGTCTTGGCACATGTTGTGGTTGTTCTGGGACTTTGAGGTTTTGTTGTCGAGGTGGGCCTTTTGATGCAGTTTTGTGCCTTCTTTGCCTGGCCGGCGTGGTGCTTTCTGCCCACTGGTCGGCGGCTTGTAATTTTCTTTTCAAGTGTATGTGTGTGTGTTCACATGTGCATATGTACGCTGTGTATGTGTGCACATGTGTATACGCACGTGTAACATATCTTGTGTGTATATGTATATGTATGTGTATATGCATAATATGTATGTACAGTATTTGTATATGTGTGTGTGTACTTTTTCTTTCAGAAGGGGCTCTGTTCCCTTTTCTGTTGACGGGGTGCTGAGGGAGCAGCTTGCTCTGTTGACTCTCGCCTGGTCCCGCTGTTGGTGGGCGCTTTTGATTGTCTTCCGGCTTCTGGTGGCAACGGTAGACGGCTTCTCCCCCTTTGGGGGGGGTTTAGGGCTGGCGGGGTGGGCTTCTTTCCCAGCACTTCGTCATGTCATCTTATTGGGTGCGTTGGACGTGGTCAATCCACCCCATCCTTCTGGGGTTCCCGTCTGCTCTGTGCAGACACAGGCCTGGCAAATCTGCGGTTCTTCTGGATTTCTTCAGTCTGCGCCCTGGATTCTATGCCCTCATCGGAGGACTGTTGTCTCCTGTCCGGTTGCCTGGATGGTGGCCCTGGACCTCCAGGTCAATTCTTGGCACGTTCCTCTCCAGTTTTCCGGGACTGGCACAGTTGGTGGTGGGGCTTCAGGCTTGCCGCTTTTGTTGCCTTCCTTATTTTGTAATTGGCGCTTGGTGTATTTACGCATCTTTACCGAATCTTGGTGCCCTGTCTGAGTCCGCTTGAGATTCGGTGTCTGGCCTACCTCGACGACTGGCTGGTGTGGGCTCCCAGTCGGTTTGCTTGTCTACTCGCCAGGGGTGTGGTTCTTTCCAGATCGCCGGGTTTGGTTTCCTGGTGATCTGGAGGCCATTCCATCTGTTTCCGTCCCAGGTTTGAACCTGGGCCTTGTTTAGGGCTATTGGGCCACTCATTGTCTTTCCCTCCAGAAGTGTTACTGCGGCTGTTGTCCTGCCTTCGGCTGTACATGATGGGGTCCCGGGTTGCTGAGCGGTTGCTCAAGCAGTTGTGCGGGAGTCTGCACTTCGCCTTCGACGTGCTGGTCTGCCCGCGGGGTCGAGTTTGGCTTTGGCGTCTGTTTGGTTCCTTCGGAGACTCCCCTTCCGCCTCTTGCATTCGTTGGGTTCGTTCCTCCGGGGATCTTATGTTGGTGTTGCGTCACCAGCTTCCTCTTTGGGGTTTTCGGGGTTCCGTGCCTTGGCACCTCCCCGAGCCTTCGCTCGATGTGTTCGCGGACGAGTCATCTCTCGGCTGGGGCTTTGTAACCAGTGCTCACCAGGTCGGCCAGGGAGGGTGGAGTCTGTCCGTTCATCGGGCTCACAGCACAGTTCGGGAGTTCGTGGCTGTCTGGTTTGTGCTTCGGAGGGCTTGGGGGTCACTCGGTGCTCTACCATTCAGCTCCATTCAGACTGTTCTCTGGCAGTTCTTACCGAAACCACAGGGTTTCTCTTAGGTATTGACCTTTTGGGGTTGGTTCCTTAGAGTGGCTCGTTGCTGGTTTCTCGGGGGTTTGGCTAACCGTGAGTTTCATGTCCAGGGGTGTGTCCTGCGTCCTGGCGGATAGCTGTCTCGGTTCATTCCTCTGTTCCCGGATTGGCCAGTTGTCGCCGACTCATTTTGTTGGCTCTGCCGGACATATGGACTCCTGGCCATGGACGTCTTCGAGTCGGCGTGGTCTAGGTGTCGCCCATTTTATGTGGCACCCTTACCCACTTGTGAGGCGTTCACAGTGGATGCTTTTCGGCAGGATTGGTCGAGGTGGGGGTACCTGTTCCTCTTCTCCCGGTCCAGCTGTTGCTTCGGGTTCTGGCTCGGTTGCAGCCCATTCCCACGAGAGCAGTCCTTATGGTTCCTTGGTGGCCGGCCGTGCTTTATTTTCAGACGCTGCTTGATAAGTGTCCGAACCTGGGGCATTTTCCCGCGGCTCCGCCTCTTTCGGCAGGTCGGACCGGTCCTGTACGTGACTGGTTCGGCCTTCTCCTCGGCTCTTCGCGTCTGGTATTTTGACGCAGGTATCACCATCTCTGTGGTGTTCAAGTGGCTTTGTTGACGGTGTCCCACCTGCGAGCTTCGTCTTGGCGACAGTATGACGTTCCTGGTGTTCTATGCACTTTTTCTTGCTCTTTGTACGTTGTCTTCTCATTCGCATCGGGTTATGTTGTCCTTTCTTGGGTTTTCAGGACTACAGAGAATGTTTCTTACTGTCGCCTCGTTTTGTGCGGCGCTGGCGGAGCCGCTCCGGCTTGTGTTCGGGGTGGACGTCACATCTGCCCCATTTCGTACCCTTTCTTGTGTTTTGTTTCACCTCTGGCCTGCTCATGTGTCGCCTGAGCCGTCCTGGTCCTTGATCAGGGTGCCTTCTTATCTTCTCCTCAGTTTGTGGTAGCCCCTTCGGTTCAGTTTTCTGCTCTTTGGTACTGGTAGTAGATTTGTACGTGTGCAGGCTTTCTCCGTCCTAGCGACCGTCGAGACGACTGCTTTCCGGAGGGGTTCTTGGGTTATTGATGCTTGATTGGTTTGGCCGGGGGTGCGTCCTGTGTTGTCTGGTTGCGCTTTTTGCCGTTACCTGCGTACCGTGTCTGGGGATGTGCTTTGGTTTGATTCGGTTCCCCTCGTTCCCTGTTTTCTGGGCTCAAGTCTCCCAGATCGTCCGCTGAGTTTTTCAGTCTTCCAGCCTGCGGTCTGTCTTTGCGCCCGTGCTGTTCAGACGTTTGCAGCTTTTGCTGCTGTATTGGTGGGCTCATTTCGGGCGCAGGGATTTGAGGGTCGCACAGGTTCTTGGCCGCCCATTCTTTATGCGCGTCTGCTCCTGTGCTTTCTTGTTGCGTTGGGTCGCAGGTTGCAACCTGTTGTCTCGACTTCGCGTTGCGGAGTTTGTGGCGGCTGCCTCCTGGGTCAGCCCTTTCTTTTCCTTCTCTTTGGGTATGAAGCTCCAGGGAGCCGTAGAGGCTCCCCACAGAAAACCAGCGTTGAATGTAATGAAACGCCATTTTCTGAGTGAGCCCCGGAGGCTCCCTGGCAACCCTCCCTCCCACCGGTCGGTGGTTTTTTCGCGTTGGTTGAAGCTTAGCTTCCGAACTGAAGCTTGGCAGCCGGCGTGGTGAAGTCCGGGGCTCCCTCCCCCCTCCCCCTCTTGGGGCAGGGAGGGCTGCATGGACAATCGGCGCGGTAGTAAAGTGTGATGTTTGTTTGTTTCCTGGTTTCCTTGGGATTGTAGGCAGTTTCTACCTCTCTGTTCATTTTTTTGTTTTAGTTTTTTACCATGTGGGGTTTGTTTTGTTATGCCCACCTTTCTGGGTGCCTAACCCCAGTTGATGGCAGATAAGGAAAACCCCAACCACAAGGGGGTTTTCCAGGGCCATTGCTCCCTGAAATCTCTCTGAATGGGCCAGGTTCTGGTGCTGGTCCCTGGTAGGTTTGGACTCCTTGGCTAATGTCCCGGTCTAATATAACATACATTAGCCCGATAAGCTAGCCCGATCAACAGAGGTAGACCCCAAGGTAACTTGTGGAAGTTAACCCCAAGCCCCAAAGGCAGTACTTACAGGGCACTCCAGGAAGGGAACCCTAAGCACATCCAGCCAGAATACCTGTGAATATTACTCCCAGCTTGCACGCCACCGTAAGAGCAGCACTGTACACAAGGCACACCATAACACAGAGAGAATCAGGAGCCACACGACCAAACCTCAAACACATCAGCCATGAACTAGGGTGTGGATAGCTGGCGCGAGGGGTCTGGGGCTCCCTCTTTCCCCTACTGGGGAGGGTGGAGCTGCGCAGACAAGCAGTGTGGCACATGTGACATTATGCTCGTTTTCAGTTGGGAAGTTCTGTCCACTCTTTAGTTTTCAGTAGTAGTTTTAACCAGAATAGGGTTTTGCTTTGAGGTGCTTGCTTTTCTGGGTGCCTGGCCCAGTCGGTGCCAGGCAAAGAATGCTCCAAATCACATTTACACTTCTATAGGACATTGCTCCTCGTGCCTCTCTGAGAGGTCCCAGGTTCTGGCTCGTGGTCCCCGGTATGCTTAGAACTCCATTCACACCGACTGAGGCCAAAGTCTAATAATATACATATCAGCCTGGATAGCTACGGGGAGTCTCAGGGTCTCGCCCAGAAAATGGCATTTCATTACATTCAACGCTGGTTTTTTACTAACCCTGGAGCCGTTAGGGGTCCAAATGGCTTCAACACCCACAGTTTCAACAACAACAAAAAATCCAAAAAATTCTTTCGTCTTATAAAAGTGTTCATTTGTTTTCCCTGATCACGGAAAAATAACAAAAAAATCGTAGGTGGCATATATTAGCCGCAATAGGGTAGGGAATTCTGGCAAAAAAGGGGCGTTGACAGAGCCTTCACCAGACGAGGTCTACTCCGCCTAAGCTGTCAGGTGGCAGTTGCCACAAATATATTATTACCAAATTATTTCAATGTCTGATTTTTTCTTTTTTTTTTTTTTTTTTTTTTTGCAGTGATATAGTGTGTATTGTGATATATTTATATAATAAAATGTGTGAACCATCGCTGTAATCAAAATTATGGTGTGCATATTAGTGATTCAATTATTATGTTCATAAAACAAACAAATAGTTTTGCTGTTATTACACTATATACACAGATTATATATAAGTATCTGCATGTTTTGCTCACCATAATGAACCACTAAGTTGGTATTGTGAGTCAAAATGCAACGAGGAGTGACCGCCACACACCAGCCAGCCACTCGCTGCCACTCCTCCCTTAACAATATTCTCACTCGCCCTCATTCTCCTCCCACGATACAGTTTTTGCATTTATTCACTATACACAGATGTTATATATAAGTATTTACATGTTTTGTTCACCATAACTGTACATCTAAGATCAAATCAACACTGACGGGTCATCTAATCCTGTCAGTGGCAAGGCTGGTGCAGCATACACTGTAATTAGGGATAATGCTTTCCAACGCAGAAATGAAGAAAAAGCACGCATTGAGAACTATGCCTCTTCAATGCAAGCAGAGCTAACTGCTATTGTTATGGCATTAAGGTTTCTTGAACGGAACACTAATGGTGCAGTGATTTGCACCGATTCAAAAGCAGCACTTCAAAGCCTAAGTAAAAAATTTGGGCAGAAAATCTTGCAATAGTCGCTGAAATTAAGAGAGCTGTGAGAGTACTTACCAATCAGGGAAGAGTCGTCAAGTTTCTGTGGATCCCCTGCCATGTTGGAATATGTGGGAATGAATGAGCAGATGTGCTGGCTGCTGAAGGTGACCATATTGAATACTTCATACCCAAGACTCTACTACAAATTAGAGGCAATTTGTCAGGCAACATCACCGTGACAAGGTAACTGAGGAAAGGAGGATAGAAGCACAAACCAGTGAATCTGTATGATGGTACAACATGGTTGCAGCTGGCAATCCCAATCATTATGGACGAAGAGGAGGAAGACGCGGGAGAGAATCGGTAATAGCGAGAATCCGTCTTGATACAAATATCCATGGAGATACGGAATGGAAACAACTGTTGATCAGGGAAGTTGCAGAATCTGTGATGAGTGACGGACACCGCCTAGACCACTATCTACGTGAATGTGAACACCTGAGACACATTACAAGTATGTGTAGAATAATAAACCCCCACATTCTTTGAATTAAGAAAACACTATTTGTCAAATATTGATACTGTTTTTAAATGATTTCTCCATTTTGCACCCGCAAGATAACGTTGTTACGGCCACAATGGGTCGCAACTGGGTTCTTTGCTGGTGGAACTAAGGTTCTGGTATCTGGCCCCAAGTTAGTAGTGGCTTTCAAGGAGTGAGCTCGGTAATGCAAGTAAAACACAAAGGCAGGGGGGGGGCGGTTGCATTGAATACGACACTTCATCAATTATCAATATATTCACATATAATCACTTTCCCCATCACCTTATATATAATCCTAAAGGAAGTATTACTACACTTAATATATACACAAGTGTCTCTCTCATGGGACACTAAGCGCTCCTCGATGCTCAATCGATGCAGTCTTGTCAGCTTTCGTGTTTCCTCAACACAGTACCGTCCTCAATCAGTACTGGGAAACACCAACGAGTCTACCCTAGCCACGGGCCAGCCTATACACAGTCTCACTAGGTGCTTCCTCGTGAACGCCCACAATCACTCTCCAGCCTGGTGCTGGCAGAGAATATCAGCCTCGCGCTGCTGGGCCTCTTCATAAACAAATACAAGGGTAGCTAACCCTTGGCAGGAGCTTCTTGCAACTCGCTAGTTACACTCCTCCGTAGCACCTTACTGTCAGTCTTTTTTTTCCGCTAGCCAGTCCCGGGATACACCGAATTCCGTCACTGCCACTTCATGGGCAGACAGTAGAACACTACACAGTTCTTCTTTGGCGGCGGCTCACTGCTTCCGTAAAGCAGAATGGAATAGAGATATTGGCTGCCCTGGGTAGACTGACTGTCCTCGTACCACAGCAGCCCTACGTCGACTCTGTGGATACAGACACGTCATCAGTACACTGGTCAGTACTTGGGACACTAGGAAACATCACTTACTGACTCTGACATAGGCATACAACTCCTCCTACAATAGATGGTGCTGCTTTTCTAGGCGCCATCTCACCAGAGGTCAGCACCAGCTACCTCTCGATCTGACTAGGACAGGAATCTAGCACCTCTTGCTCGTGTCTTCTTGCCACCACTAGATGGCGTCATCCATGTTGTGGGGGGCTTCGGGAGCGGACTCAGATGGCATTGACGTCGCTGCTCCATGCTCTGACGATGGAATCGGGTTCGTAACTAACGTAAGCTTTTAAGGGTTGACAGATGTTAATCTTTTTGTTTGAGGAGCTGTTCATTTGAGACAGTTAAGCAAGTCCCAGCTGTGTCTGGGTACTAGTGACAGGATGAACAACCTAGCGGGTTTTCCTCCTTTTGGGGAGTGTTGTACATGCTTCTATGGCGGTATGTCCACTCACAAGAAGAGTGGCGCTGCCCAATAAACTCGCCCCTCAGGGCAAAATTTAAAAGCTAAGCTTGTATGGTGAATGAAGGCAATAAGACGTAGCTACTCACACAGTCAGCTGGTGGTGGCCGCCCTCAAGGCCAGACGCGCTAATATTTCTCCTCCAACAATATTGTTTGATGTGTTATTACACTATATACAGAGCACCACTTGGCTTCTGAACTTTAGTTATCCGAAACTTCCAGTTTCCCGATTGGGGTTGGGGAGTCATGCTACCCGAACAAAGTTCGGGTAGGAAGGGGTCCGCCCAGCGTCACGCCGGCTTGTTGTGGTGGGTGGGAGATGGTCCAGTTTGCCCACTGACTTCACAGATTCACGGCCTATTATTCCTATTATTTTGAATTGCCATAAGGCTGGAATGTTCATTCTTTGCTTTTGTTTTACATATCTGCACAATCAAGAAACATCTGTGCACCATGTCGGCTCCAAATGCACGCATTGCGTCAGTGATGGCTGACCGGTGGGTGGATGGATGAGGGAGCTTAGGTGGGAGGCAGTATGAGAGAGGGGGAGAATTAGTCAGAAAGGGAGGGAGGGAGGGAGAGAGATGCTAGGAGGGAGGGGGAGGGAGAGAGATGCTAGGAGGGAGGGGGAGGGAGAGAGAGATGCTAGGAGGGAGGGGGAGGGAGGGAGAGATGCTAAGAGGGAGGGGGAGGTAGGGAGAGATGCTAGGAGGTAGGCAGGAAGGGACGGAAGTAGTGAGAATTAGGGAGGGAAAGGCAGGCAGGCAGGCACAGGCAGGCAAGCAGGCAGGCAGGCTAGCTTGCAGGCAGGCTGGCAGGCAGGGAGTGAGTGGTAGTCACGCGGTTGAACCGCGTGACCTTTAAAAGAGAGTATGGGATGTAGGGGGGCGGGTGGTGGGGGCGAGACCGGCTCATTCCCAAAGATAAGCCTAGCACACACTACCCGTTAGCATGATGGCAGGCAGGCAGGCAGGCTTGCAGGCTGGGAAGGAGGCAGGCAGGCAGGCTTGCAGGCTGGGAAGGAGGCAGGCAGGCAGGCTTGCAGGCTGGGAAGGAGGCAGGCAGGCAGGCTTGCAGGCTGGGAAGGAGGCAGGCAGGCAGGCTTGCAGGCTGGGAAGGAGGCAGGCAGGCAGGCTTGCAGGCTGGGAAGGAGGCAGGCAGGCAGGCTTGCAGGCTGGGAAGGAGGCAGGCAGGCAGGCTTGCAGGCTGGGAAGGAGGCAGGCAGGCAGGCTTGCAGGCTGGGAAGGAGGCAGGCAGGCAGGCTTGCAGGCTGGGAAGGAGGCAGGCAGGCAGGCTTGCAGGCTGGGAAGGAGGCAGGCAGGCAGGCTTGCAGGCTGGGAAGCAGGCAGGCAGGCAGGCTTGCAGGCTGGGAAGCAGGCAGGCAGGCAGGCTTGTAGGCTGGGAAGGAGGCAGGCAGGCAGGCTTGCAGGCTAGGAAGGAGGCAGGCAGGCAGGAAGCGATATATGGGTGTTGAAGTGAACCATGAACCACGTGACCTTTGAGAGTGTGTGTGTGTGTATGGGTTTGGGGTGGGGGGAGAGGGGGAGGTGTGTCGGTGGTGGGGGAGGGACCGGCTGACTCCGTAAGCCTAACCACACTCCACAGACCTGTGACCCAGATTTGTTTCTTAAATGTACAGTACATCATCGTATATTTTAGGCAGGATGTGCCTGCAGGCTGGCAGGATGTGCCTGCAGGCTGGCAGGATGTGCCTGCAGGCTGGCAGGATGTGCCTGCAGGCTGGCAGGCAAGCTGGCAGGCAGGCTGGCAGGATGTTCCTGCAGGCTGGCAGGCAAGCTGGCAGGCAGGCTGGCAGGATGTTCCTGCAGGCTGGCAGGCAAGCTGGCAGGCAGGCTGGCAGGATATTCCTGCAGGCTGGCAGGCAAGCAGGCTGGCAGGCAAGCTGACAGGCAGGCTGGCAGGATATTCCTGCAGGCTGGCAGGATATTCCTGCAGGCTGGCAGGATATTCCTGCAGGCTGGCAGGATATTCCTGCAGGCTGGCAGGATATTCCTGCAGGCTGGCAGGATATTCCTGCAGGCTGGCAGGATATTCCTGCAGGCTGGCAGGATATTCCTGCAGGCTGGCAGGATATTCCTGCAGGCTGGCAGGATATTCCTGCAGGCTGGCAGGATATTCCTGCAGGCTGGCAGGATATTCCTGCAGGCTGGCAGGATATTCCTGCAGGCTGGCAGGATATTCCTACAGGCTGGCAGGATATTCCTGCAGGCTGGCAGGCAAGCTGGCAGGCAGGCTGGCAGGATGTTCCTGCAGGCTGGCAGGCAAGCTGGCAGGATGTTCCTGCAGGCTGGCAGGCAAGCTGGCAGGCAGGCTGGCAGGATGTTCCTGCAGGCTGGCAGGAAACATCCAGAGGATGTTTGCCAGACGTCTTAATAATCAGTTAGGAACAATTAAGGACTTTTATAAAGCGGATCAGGACTTCACTTATTGGTGAGTACAAACAAAACACGGTCGCATTTACGCTATGAACCTGTCGATTTTTTCCCTTAGAGGTTTTTCGTAAATTTTTCGGAAAAATTTCTTTTTACATTTCTAGTTTATTTTTTCCCCTCTATTTCTCGTATACGAACTTACATGTTAACCGACGGGTCTCGTCCCCAAGGGGTTCGGAAACCAAGTGGTGCTCTGTACACACATTACATATAAGTATCTACCTGTTATTCACCATACCTGTACAAATAAGCTGGTATGGTGCCCAGTAACCAAAGTGGCCGCCAGTAAACAATATGACAAGTCGTGCAGACGACGCACCTCCCTCACCAAAATGGCGGCTCCCAACCTACTTCTATTGCTGTTATTACACTATACACACGTTACATATAAGTATCTACATTTGTGTTCACCATAGCGAACCACTAAGCTGGTATAGTGAGTGCAGTAAATAAAATAACAGTCAGAAGATGACGCCACCACCCTCCCTCCCACAGCATTACTCCTCCCTCCGTGGAGCACAGTGCTAAATATCACCACAATCCTGCTATTATCAGAATCCTGGTCAGTTTTATCACAGTCAGGGGTCTTCTGTAATACTATCATCACTAAATAATAGCATGAACATACATATTTTGACATTTTTAGGGGATGCTGTAGTCACAAGCTGAACAGCAGTGCTGTGCGCTCATGGTGCGTGTGTCAGCCTTGGTGGCTCGCTCAATACTGAAGCTCTCACACCCAGGAATGTTGGCCACGATTTTTTTTCTAGGTGGCGCCTGTCAACTATCAGTCGTGGTTGCACTATAGCTGCCCCTATCCCACGCAGGGCATTTAAATTAAGGCACTAGACACTAAAACAGCTGTTAATGTATTATGTGGTTTCAGTTTTGTTACTGAAATCATCTATATATGTATTACACGGTTTAAGGGCTAAGGCTCTGGAAGGAAAGTGAAGGACTCAAGATTTTTTGTCAAGATGGGGGATGGTTACTGGAGGCCTGAGGAAGTAAATGTGAGCCCTCGTGTATGCATGAGAGTTTTACATTTTCTGATAGGCCTACAAACCATCCTGGTTGTGATGTGCATGCAGGGGTTAAGTATGCAGTACATAATATGAAATTATAGTAAAAAAACAAATATATATAACTTTCATATTTATGGATAATATTCCACACTATCTCCAGGTGTTTCTGCCCGTCCATTGACATTTATCTTCAGTCATTCTTGACAAGAATGTGTTGTCTACTTTGTCTTCAAATCCATGCTTAATGGAAAATGTATTCTTTTGCACTCGACTGTTAACATTTTTTCTGGGGGAGCCCCTACAGCTCCCCGGAGCTATCCAGGCTGATATGGGTATCCCTAACTTTGGCATCGGGGGGTGGGGGGGTGGGGGGGGGTAGTTCTGGGCTTACCAGGGACCATGAGCCAGAACCTGGCCCCCTCAGAGAGGCACGAGGAGCAATGGCCTATAGAAATGCACATGTGATTTTGGAGCATTCTATATCTGGTATCGACTGGGACAGGCACCCAGAAAGGTAAGCACCTCAGGTAAGTTGCTGCTCCTTCTCAGGATGCAGCCTCCCGCTTGGCTGTCTTGTCCTGCCTTGGCGAGACCCCTGTTCGAGTCTCCAAGAACACTCGGTTGAATGCCAGTGTTGGCACTATTCTCCTCCCACCCCATGTTGCTACCGGTGTTCAGAATCTCCAGGACTACCACGAAGATATTCGTCATATCCTTGATGCCCAGGGCCATTCTGTCCTCCAGGTAGACTCGTTTACTCGTCCCCCTCGTGCTCGTCGCTGTCAACCCCTTTGGGTTGTGAAGATTACCTTTGATGATAGGACCCTTCCACCCTGTTATTCTTGCTGGTGCCAGGTGCTCCGTCCAGGAGTACATTCCCTCTCCTCGGCTCTGTAATAATTGCTGGAGGTTTGGGCATGGCACCCTCCGCTGCTCTGAAACTGTCTCTCTCTCTCTGTCCTTTGTGTGGGGGCGAAAGTCACTCTAAGTCGGAGTGCACTTCTCCCCAGGCTCGCTGCCTCAATTGCGGTGAGGCCCACCCTACCTTCTCCCGTGCGTGTATACATTACAAGCTTGAGGCAGCCGTCCTCAACTTGAAGCACCAGGAGCGTTAATCTTTTCCTGAGGCGAGATGCCAGGTTCGCCGGCTCCCACCTTATGCTAATGTCTCTTATGCTTGCGTGTTGTGCTCTTCCTCTCCTCGTCCTTCCCACCTTCCTCAGACTCATAACCGTTTCCAGGCCTTGGACCCCTGATATGCCTACCACCCCCTGTGTTTTCTTCCTCGTCTACCTCCGGTCCTCCTTCCCATCCTTCTCCTCCGTCTATTGGCTCTCCACGCCGCCTGTCAGTATAGGCTGATGTCCATCGCTATCCCAACGGCCGTCGTGTATGCTCTCGTTCAGCTTCTCCTGTTGAGACGCTGGAAGCCGTTGCCCAGTACGTAGTTGCTGGGACACCTGTCTCTTTGAGTCAGAAATGTAAGCCTGGCTCCTCTCCTTCCTCCTCCTCGGCGGGTAAAAAGGCTTCTCTTTCTTCCTCGCCCCCTACTTCTGACTCTCTCACTCCGTCCCCTCCCGTTTCGGTGGTTATGCCGCCTGTTCCTGCTATGGAGGTCTCTTTGGCCCCCGCTTCCCTTTCGGTTGGTGCCCTTGCTGAAGTGCATCCCCTTGTTTCTGTCCCTCCTGTTGCTGTCCTTGACCCTCGGTTATCCCCCCTTTTCTTTCTACGAATCCTCCTCGTCCGCCCCTGGTCGGTCCTCTAGCTACCTTCCCTCCTTCTTTACTCAGTTTACCCATGCCCCCTAACCCTGACTTCGCTGACCCTGACCTTGATCCTGCACTTCTTTAACGTGCTGTGTTCCCTTTTCACCTTTGTTACTTCGTTGTTCTCTGTTGCTGTCCTTCCTCTTCTCTTCGATGTCTATTCTTCAATGGAACGTTCGTGGTTATTACGCCAATTTCCTCGAACTCCAGCTTCTAATTTCACGGTTTTCGCCCCTTTGTGTCTGTCTCCAGGAGCCGATGCTTGGTGTTCGTCCTGGTCACTTTCGTGGCTATTCCTTTCTCTCCCCCTCCCCCAACATCTGGGGCTTCTAACTCTTCTGCTCTCTTGATTCACTCTGATGTTCCCTTTGTCCTCTTAGTTTTTCCTTCGCCTCTCCATTGTTCTGCTGCTCGTATCTTTGTGAGGAAATGGTACGCCTATTGTTCCATTTATCTCCCCTCGAGTGTCCCGCTTTCTCTTCCCGATCTGAAACACCTTCTGAACTCCTTGCCAGAGCCTGTGCTCCTGCTAGGTGATTGCGAGTGAGGCAGGTTCTTGATGACCTCCATGGCAGTGACCATTTCCCCATCCTTGTTACCTTTTTCTCTTTTCACCCTCCCCTCTCCTTCCCTAGGTGGCAGTTTGCTAAGGCAGACTGAAACCTATTTACCCTCAGTGCTGCTCCCTCTGACCTCTCCCTTCTGCCTCTCCCTCTCTCTCTCTCTCTCTCTCCTCCTTTTTCATGACACCGTCTTCGATGCTGCCCTCCGCTCTATTCCTCGCTCTTCCTCTCAGGGCCCACGGAAGTGCATTCCCTGGTGGAATGCAGACTGTGCTCAGGCTGTCCGATGTAAGCGTGCAGCCTGAAAGAGACACCGCCACCGGCAGACAGCCGATTCTTTTCTTTTATTTCGGAAGGCGAGTGCGGTGGCCCGTAGGGCCATCCGTACTGCTAAATGTAAATGTTGGGCATCTTATGTCTCCACCATTACGTCTGACACTCCTCTGCCACAGATGTGGAAGCGTATCCTCAAGATAGCGGGTAAGTTTGTTCCCAAACCCAGTTGTTTGGAACCCAGGTCGCTAACGAACTGGGTTCCAACTTTTCTTCTGTTAGCTCTGATCTTCATCTTCCCCAATCTTTCCTTCTTCGTAAACCTGTTCTTGAATCTTGTCCTTTGGATTTCTGTGCTCATCTTCGCCTTCCCTATAACGATCCCTTTTCTCGCTCTGAACTTCGGTCTGCCCTGGCCCTCTGCGGTTCTACGGCGGCGGGCTCCAATGGCATTCATTATGAAATGCTTCGCCATCTCCCACCATGCACGTCTCGGTATTTACCGAGTCTGTATAATTGGATCTGGGAGTCGTCGTCAGTCCCTGAGGACTGGTTCGATGCCGTTGTCCTCCCTGTTTGCAAACCAGGGTCTCTGGGAACATTCCCTAAGAACTTTCACCCTATTGCCCTCAAAAGTTGTGTCTGCAAACTCTTTGAACGTATGGTTAACGTTCGTCTGATGTGGTTCTTGGAACACCATCACCTCCTCTCCCCCCTTCTCAATTTCGTTTCTGGTGAACTTGGAGGTCTATATTCGTACTGCTTTTGCTGCGAAGACCTCCGTTGTTCCTGTCTTTTTTGACCTGGAAAAGGCTTACAACACTACTTGGCGATATCATATTCTATCCCAGCTTCATTCTTTTGGCCTTCGTTGTCATCTCCCTCTCTTTCTCTGCAGCCTCCTCTCTCGTCGTTCCTTTCGGGTGAGGCTTGGTACCGCTCTCTCTGCCTCTTTTCAGCATTACGAAGGTGTGCCCCAGGGTAGTGTTCTGAGCACTACTCTTTTTCTGGTTGCCCTCAATGGTCTTCTTTCCTCTCTTCCTTCAGGCATCTTCTCCACTCTCGATGTCGATGATCTTATCCTTTTCCTGGCAGGGTGATGATTTACCTCTCCTTCAACGCCGGCTTCAACTTGTGATTGATGCCGTGTCATCTTGGGCCACCGATCATGGCTTCAAGTTCTCTACTACTAAGCCTTTTGCCCATGACTTTTACTCGAAAACGGGTCATTCTTCGTCCCTCATTGTCACTTTATGGTCATCCCCTTGAGTACAAAGATTCAGCGAAGCTTTTGGGGTTATTCTTTGACACTCGTTTGTCTTGGTCTCCCCATATCTCTTACCTCTGTGTTGAGTACTCTAAGGCCCTTACCCTCCTTTGGGTATTGTCCCATACTTCTTGGGGAGCGGATAGGCGCGCTCTCCTTGCTTTACATTCCTCTCTCGTCCTCTTTAAGCTCGATTATGGTTGCCCTGCTTACTCGTCTGCTCCTCCTACTCTCCACCGTCATGATGCTTTGCACCATACTGGGTTGTGCCTCATTTCTGGTGCCTTTCATTCGACTCCCGTCCTCAGCTTGTATGTAGACACTGGTTTCCTCTCTCTCCAGGACTGCTGTGATCGCTACTGTCTTCGCTATCTTGCGCGTGCCTTGCAGCATCCTTCCTCTCGCCTCTGTCATGCTCTAACTTTTGCCCCTCCTGCAGTTCCTGTTCCTCTTCACCACCTTCCCCTTTCTGTCTGGTTATCTTGCTTATAGGATTCTCTTTCAGTTCATATTTCTAATGTTTCTCCTCGTGTTGTTCCTTCTTTGCCCTCGTGGAGAGTCCCCCTTCCGCAGTTTTGTACATCCTTAACCCGCATCACTAAAGCTTTTACCCCTCCTACAGTTCTGAAATGCCTTTTCCTTGAACACATTTCTTCTCACTCCCGCTCCATTTCCATCTTCTTCGATGGGTCTAAATCTGCGGACGGTGTTGGCTCCTTTGTTGTTTTTCCTGATTGCACTTATATGTGTCGCTTACCTCCGGAGACTAGCATCTTCACAGCGGAACTTTATGCTATTCTCTATGCTCTTCGTCTCCTGCTTTCTCCTTGTAATTCTTCCTTTGTTGTTGTTGTTGTTGACTTTGGTAGTGCCCTCATGGCTCTTGGGTCCTTTAATCCCGTTCATCCAGTGGTTGTTGAGACCCAGCATTGGCTGTTTCTTGTTCACAGTAAATTTAAGTCGGTTGAGTTTTGTTGGGTTCCCAGCCATAGTCTCTTTAAATGAGCGTGCGTATGCTGCCGCCAGGGAAGCTGTCCGCTCTTGTCCCATCTCTCGTAAAGGTATTCCTTATTCCGATTTTTACCAGGTTATCCATTCCTCCATCCTTACCTGTTGGCAGGCTTGTTGGTCTTCTGTTACTGGTAACAAACTGCGTACTCTTAAGAGTTGTGTGTCCTCGTGGCCATTCTCCTACCACCGTAACTGGTGATGGGAAACGGCTCTAGCGAGGTTGCGTATTGGCCATACTCGCTTAACTCACGGTCACTTAATGGAGCGCCGCCCAGCTCCTTATTGTCCACAATACATTGTCCCTCTTACTGTCGTACATATCCTTGTTGAATGTCGTGACTTCCAGGACGAGCGTGTGTCTTGCTTTTCGACCGCCCCTCGTGGTCACTTGTCACTTGATAAAATTCTTGGTGACTCGGATACAGTACTTTTGATATCGTTCGCCTTATGCGTTTTTGTTCTCATATTGGCATCCTTGGTGATATTTAGCGCCCTCTGATTATTCCGCACATTTGGTGGTGCTACATAGCCTTCCCGGTTTGGTGCCTTCTTTTGATAATTACTACTTGGTCAACCCGTTTCGCGAGTTGCCCCTTCCAGGGTGGATACGGAGGCATTCGAGTCCGTTCCTCCAGCCATGGCTCCGGGGTCTGACCAGTGAGCCCATCGTCTTCCTGCGGTTCAGCTTCATGTGCAGCCCTCTCTGTCAGCTGCACTTGTGGCTGAGGATTGCGCGCGTGGGGCTCATTGGCTTCGGTCCTGCACTTCTTTTCCCTCCTTGAACTGTCTTCCAATTGGCTTACGGAAGATGTAGAGGCACTCGGCGCCGTTCCTGGTTCTAGTGCCTTGGCCTTGGCTGCTCGTGCGTCATCTGC
This sequence comes from Procambarus clarkii, assembly GCF_040958095.1. Classification (NCBI taxonomy): domain Eukaryota; kingdom Metazoa; phylum Arthropoda; class Malacostraca; order Decapoda; family Cambaridae; genus Procambarus; species Procambarus clarkii. The sequence continues at coordinate 19,060,414 of NC_091203.1, read as the reverse complement.
GCTTTTGAAGCTGTTTGCGCCGATTCAGTGGGATGCGCTGTTGTAGTTTTTCACTGCACGCCTCGCGTGTCAGCAGGTGGTGCTCGCTTCCTCCTTGGAATGCGCTTGGGCCCTGGCTCTTAGATTGTCTTCTCCCTTTTGTCCCTTGTTATTTGTGGCTTCTGTGGTCGAACAATATATGCAAGTGGTTTCCTCCAGCTGCTGTCTAATGTCTGACTTGTTGGTTCTCTGGGGGGTCCTGGGTGGGTTCCTCCCAGAGGGATCGAGCCAGGGGTTCCGCTTATCGAGGTGGGCCATAGGTGCCAGTTTTGGAGCCGGTGTCGCCTTCGGTCCTGGCTGCCCCTGGTCGGCGCGGTGCTCGCTCTGTGCGCAGTTTGGGTTCTCGTACGGGGCGTCGGCCCTTTCACAGTTTGCACTATTGATGGGGCGATGGGGGGGGGGGGGGGGGGGAAGCTTGCTCTGTTCGCTCACACCTGGTCCCACAGTTTGTGGGCCTTTCGGGTCGTTTCTTGCGGCCTTTGTTGGCGTTGGGTAACTCATCCTTCGGGGAGTACGGGGCTGGAAGGGCGTGCCTCTTCTCCTTTGCGCTCTGTCAGGTCATCTTGGAGTGGGTGTATTTGGGCGTGGTCGAAACGACGACGTCCCTCAGGTGGGTTTCCCACCTGTTTCCAGTTCCGAAACGGGACCGTGTGGATCTGCGGTTCATTCTGGACTTGTCCCATCTGAACCCCTGGGTTGTTTGCCCCTCCTTTCGGATGACCACTCTGTCCCAGGTCAGGCTTCTGTTGGAGCCGGGCACTTGGATGGTGTCCCTGGACCACAAGGACGCGTATTGGCATGTCCAGATTCATCCGGGGTTCAGGGACTGGCTCAGGTTTGACGCCCCCAAAATATGTTTTGGGACGTCAGAGTTACTGCTTTCGTTGTCTCCCTTTCAGGTTGAACCTGACACCTCGTGTGTTCACTGCTTTACCTGGGTCATGGTGGCCCGTCTGTGTCTGTTAGGTGTTCTGTTAGTGACTTACCTCGACGACTCGCTGGTTTGGGCTCCTAGTCGATCTGCGTGTCTGCTCGCCAGGGGTTTGGTGCTTTCCCAGCTAGCTGGATTCATGTTCCTAGTGAACTGGCAGAAGTCCCATCTGGTTCCCTCCTAGGTTTGGACCTGGCTGGATCTTGTGTAGGACTCTCGAACCGCTTCCTTGTCTCTTCCTCCGGAGTCTCTCCTTCGGCTGCAGTTCCACATGTGCTTGTTTCTGGAGTCAGAAACTCCCGGGTTACCCGGTGGTTGCTCATGGGTCTGTGCAGGAGTCTGAACTTTGCGATGATGGTCTACCCGCTGGGTTGGGTTTGACTCCGTAGGCTGTTCTGGTTCCTTCGGGGACATCCTTACGCCTCTCTTGGGATCGCTGGGTTCGACCCCCAGGGGACTTGCATTGACTGCTGCGTCGCCTGCTTCCTTTTCAGATTTTTCGGGGTTCGGTGCCTTGGCTCCTACCCGAACCCTCGCTCGATGTCTCTCGCGGGAGAAAGCTCCCACACTGTGCGAGAGTTCATAGCGATGTGGTTTGTACTTCAGAGGGTTCGGGTCGCCCACAGAACGACGATCCCCAGTGGTTCATTGCCTGAACCAAGGGGGGGTTCAATGCGATCCTTGGCTCTTTGGGGCTGGTAGCTTTGAGTGACTCGTCTGCTGAGTTCTCAGGGTTTGACTCTCCTGGTGGGTCCATGGGGTGTCCAACGTCCTGGCAGATGACCTGTCTCAGTTCGTTCCCCTGTCCACGGAATGGATGGTTGATGCCGCCTCATTCAGTTGGCTCTGCCCGACGTTCGGGTGCCTGGAAGTGGACCTCTTCCTTGGTACTTTGGGGCTGGTTGCTTTGAGTGACTCGTCTGCTGAGTTCTCGGGGTTTGACCCTTCTGGTGGGTCCAGGCGGTGTCCAACATCCTGGCAGATGACCTGTCTCGGTTCGTTCCCCTGTCTACGGAATGGACGGTTGATGCCGACTCATTCAGTTGGCTCTGCAAGATGTTCGGGTGCCCGGAGGTGGACCTCTTCGTGCCGGCGTGGTCGAGGCATCTTCTGGTATATGTGGCGGCCTTCCCCGACCATGTGGCCGTTGAGATAGACGCCTTTTGGCAAGACTGGTCGAGGTTCCTGTAGCTCTCTCTCCCTGGTTTAGTTGTTGCTCCAGGTCCTGGCTCGCTTGGAGACTTACCAGAGGTGAGTAGTCCTTTTTGCTGGGTGGTTTCAGGCTCTGCTTGCCCAGTGTCCGAACCTGGAGGGTTTTTCTGCAGTTCCGCCTCTTTCAGAAGATCATCACAGTCCATTACGAGACTGGTTTGCTCTTCTTCTCAAGTCTTCGCATTTAGTGTTTTTGACGCGAGTTTATCACCATTTGAAAGGTGATCAGGTGGCTTCATTGATGGTGTCCCACCAGAGGGCTTCGTCTTGGCGGCAGTACGAAGTTTCCTTGCTGTCCTTCCATTTCTTTTTGACTCATCGTTGTACTTCGCTTTTGGTTCGGATGGTGTTGTCCTTTCTCTTGTGGTTGTTCCAGGACCATCATCTTATGCCGAATACTGTAGCCTCGTATCGCATGGCACTGGCGGAGCCGCTTCAGCTTGCTTTCAGTATTGATGTTACTTCTGCACTGTTTCGCAAGTTGGCTCATGCATTGTTTCACCTCCAGCCTGCTCATGCACTGCCTGAGCTGTCTTGGTCTTCTGACAGAGTGCTCTCCTATCTCTCCTCATCTCGGTTCGTTGAGGCCCCCTTTGGTTCAGGATTGTTTTTTGAAGGCCCTTTTCTTGTTGGCATTGGCCTCTGGGGGTCGGGTCAGGGAGCTTCATGTTCTCCTCCGGCGCAGCAATTTCTGCTCTTCCGGTCGTGGAGATAGGTTTGTTTGTCTGCAGCCGTCACCTTCTTTTCTAGTGAAAAATGAGACTGCTGCTTTCCGGATGGGTCCGTGGTTGTTGATGCTTGGTTCGTCAGGCTATGAGTGCATCATGTGCTGTGTCCCAGTTGCGGCCCTCCGCCGCTATTTGCATGCTACAGCTTCTGTGTCCGGGGATGCACTTTGTGTTGATCCGGTTACCTTCTTTCCTGTTCACGGGTATGGGTCTCTCGGGTCATCCACAGGGTTATTAAGTCTAGCCAGCCTGCAGTCTATCCCCGTGCCCATGACGTTCGTAAGTTCCCTGCTCTTACTGTCGTCTTTGGTAACATGCCCTGGGCTGACATTCAGGCACGGGGGTTTTTGGAGGTTGAACATGGTCCTGGCTGCACACTACCTCGTAAATGTTCCTGGGCCTAGTCAGGCATGTGTCGCTTTGGGTCAGCGACTGCAGCCTGTCTCGTCTTCAAGTTAAGGTGTAGTGCACCGACCGCCTCCTGGGTAAGTCCCCTTCTTTATTTTTAGTCTTTAGTGAAGTAGCTCCGGGGAGCCGTAGGGGCTTTCCCCAGAAAACCAGGGGGGGGGGGGGAGCTGTGCAGACATGTAGCGTGGCTCATGGGACATCATGCTTGTTTGCTTGTTTTCAGTTGGGGAGTGTGTCCGCTTGTTTGTCTATTTTCGTCGTTTTTAACCAGAATAGGGGTTTGTTTTGGGGCCGCTTACCTTTCTGGGTGCCTGTCCAGTCGATGGCAGATTAGAATGCTCAAAAATTACATGTGCATTTCTATACGCCATTGCTCCTCGTGTGCCTCTGAAGGGGGTCAGGTTCTGGCTCATGGTCCCCAGTAGGCCTAGAACTTCACCCACATATACTGATGCCAATTTAGAGATATCCTTATCAGAGGGGATAACTCCAGGGAGCCTCCGGGACTCGCCCAGAAAATGGCATTTCATTACATTCAATGCCGGTTTTTTTTCTGTAAAAAAACACAAACAGTTGAATACTGCACAACTAAATAAACATTTGTTTTTCAACTGCTTTTCTATTAATATTATGAAGAGTAAAATAGCTCAGTCTTTTGTTGTGTTAACAGATCCCAGAGTGAGTTGGCCATCTAGGGATGACACCTAGGTAATCCCAAGGGATGTTGTCCAGTCTGCTCCTTCACAGTCTACTGCTTCAAATGGCCAAAATGTACACACACTGAGGGATCTCATGTCAATATTCTCCCACTTTGACCGTTTGTAAAAGCTCTCTTTTAAACTCGAATTATTCCAATAATCTGCTGGTGCCTTGTGAAGTGCAGCAGTTGAACAGACACAACTAAGAAGACTACTGCAACATTGAGGAGAAAGATCTTTTAGCCAATATTCTTTAATTTTAGTTTTTTAAAAGTCCATTGTGTCTTGAAATGTACAGTTGTGACAATTGTTTGAGATATTACAGTTATTGTATAATTATTATTACGTTACAAATTCATTAACTACACAAGTGTTGACTTATTAGATCGGTAATTATGATAGTTGAGAATATTTCTTATTCCACCTTGTTTGAGGTAGTTTGAGAGAGAACACAAACTGAAGTAGATTAATTAAATATGTTTGTGATGTAGTCTATATTCTGCTCCTCTTCAACATTCAAATTTCAGTAATATGATCAGTCACATGCACAAATTTATTATAATAGAGGTACACACAAAAAATATTACTTATTAGTATTCTTAAAGGGTGTGTATAATTAAACGATAAGAAGCTTTTGTCAAGAAAACATTGATTGACATGCTTTGTTTATGTTATCTCAGCTTTGAAAAAGTACTTATTTCTAGTATTAAGGTTTTCAAGCATGTAGGGGAGTCATACAGTGATTGTGTCAGTGTTGACTTGCTCTAGGTGTATGGTGTGGCCTAAGCTTTAACTTATATCAAAGATTTAAACGACCTTCATCCTGCCTTCCACAGTTTTTTAGATGGCAGGACCAGCTGAGATGAATAAGCTGAGCTAAAACCTTTTACACAACAGCTGTGTTACATTAACTAGCAGATGGTTAAGTTTACTAAGTGCAGGAACTGACTGACTTGGGTGCGCCATATACAACCCCACCTGGTCATGGGAACAGGATCGGGTACACCAAATCAGGAACATTAACAACATTACCAGTTGAGTGGTCAGCTCTTGTATGTAACTGGTGGGTGTAAGAGCAGCTTCCTCCACTCACATTTCGGTTTTAAGCTAACATAATTTACTTTCCCCCCATCTGTGAGAAAGTACCAACATAAAGGAGTAATGCACATATGCTAATTATGGTAAATAAACTTTATTGTGGAACTAATCAGTCAGAGCGCTCCTGCTAATGTTCTTTATTTCTGAGCTAGAGACCCACAGTACTGAGGCCCTGAGCTAGAAACATCAGGTCTTGTATACTCACAGCTGTTGAAGGTAGCTTAAAATTACAAGTTTAAGTAGCTTAGAAAAATATTTTTATTATTATTTATATGGGAAATTTACTTTGAATTTTAAACATTTTTTGTTTATTCTTTGAAAGGCAATTTATATGGTACATAATGTGCACTGTTGCTTGTCCGTCCCTTCTATCAGTTGCAGACTTGATCTTAGACGTAATGTTTTGTAACATTACATAACATTTGTTATGTAAACCTTTAGCTAGCAGAATATATTGCCATTCCTTCTCTCGGCTCTAGTCCGTGCCCAGCATGTCAAGCTTCACATCATATCAAGTTAATATTTCTTCTTCACCTCAGACTCAAAATATGTAATTGTATTTGCTAGCTATTGGAATGCTTCACTCATATTCATCTTGCTTTTAAATCAACAATAGAAGATGCTAAGTGTTCACTCACTTGTTTATGAGAATGAAGTGTGGTGATGTGGTAGTGATGTTAGTGCCTGAGATAGCCTCTGCTCATGTCGTCTTGCCTCATATATGTAAAATGGTACAATTGGGTCATATTATTCCTAATTTTCTTCACAATTATATTCTTTACTAACCACGTGATGAGTAATGCGAAATGATTCCCTTCCAGTATGACACTACACATGATAGTGTGTATAGTGTCAGTGTATTATCATTTCCTCATGATAATACCTATGTTTACTTCTTGGTCATATGTAGTTCTTAACATGTATTCTACGTTTACCAAAGTAGTGAGGTCTTTTCCTTCATCCGAGTCCTCCATCCTATACAGGTGTTTTCTTTCATTACCACTACTAGACATGACAATCTACAAATATACTGCCCATATGCCAGACATTCATCCCAAAACCATGGACAAATTTTCCGCACTAAGAACACCACCTTCCTCTTCCCCTCTTATATTAGACATGCTCCATTCCATGGTGCAAACATGCTTTCTTCATTTTCATAAATACTACCCATAATATCACTACACAAAGAATGCCGCAAACACAATTTCCATACAGACGGCTTGTGATTTGAATCCACAAATTTACACATTTGTGGAGTTGAACTGGTAAGCCTTTTATCCCAAGATTTGACGTGCATAGATGAATTTTGGAGTTAATCTGGCTGAAAACAGATATAAGAACATTAGTACGCATTAATTGTGCTATAGACAGCTGTGGTGCATTCTCTGACCTCTGTAGCATTCACGTGTTTTCAAACTTTTTGGGCTGTAGTTATGTAGCCTTGCACTTTCCAAGCATTCTTAGTTTCATTATATGCTGAATTTGTGGCTATAAAATGGAAAAAAGAACTTGTTATTAATTATAAAAAAAAAAGTATTGTGTTGAGTAAGGAGTTCAACAAATTTTAACATTTTGTATATGTCTGAAACCTGACCCCCCTTTTCCCATTGTGCTTAGAGTTTGATTTGTGCAGTTTTGGATTTGTATGTTTCCAATGGACCTTAGCACCCATACAACTCAAGGGTCAATTAAAATTATATGCATACTCCTCTATTTTACAACCACACTCCTCATAGTATGACCACACTCTGCTCTTCTTCTTCTCTTCTCTCATTCCTTCTTTCTTCCTCTACAGCTATCATAACCTGAATGGACAGCCCATCCTCCGAATAGACAGTACATTTTAATACTAAATATAATAAGTACAATCCTGACTATCGGCATAGTACATAAATACACTTAATCGCCAGCATCGCACCAAAATATTGTGAATATTAGAGTTTACCTGAAAAGCTGTATAGAAAACCACGACCTAACCTAACCTTTAGGAGTGTAGGAGGACAAGCATGCTTTTATTGCTTCTTAATTATAATTAGTACTTAACCTATAGTTATATTGATATTACAATTTTATAAAACTAATAAAACAAAACTAAAGTCTTTCAATAAATTATAAAGTAACTCGGGATATTTTCAAATTTTGTATAAAATCTCTTTTAAAATTGGAGAAGAAAATATCAGTGTTCAGTGAGGATCCACAAGGTACACTCAGATCCACTCTGAGTACTCTTATTTTCTTCTCCGAGGCTATGGGTCCCTACACTTGCACCAGAGGTAGTACCCCCATATCTCTATAGTTTAATAAAATTGAAAAAGAAATTCTATATACTGTACATAAATTTTAAATAAAGAACTGAACACGAGAACTTCAACCTAAAAATTTTGAGTGTATTAACAAAATTAGGAGAATATATGGGGACGTAAATGTAACAGCCCAATTAAGTGTATATATGTACTATGCAGACAATCAGGAATGTACTTATTACATTTAGTATTAAATCGTACTGTCTATTTGGAGGAAGGGTTGGAATGGAAAGCAAGCATTATTATTATTTTATGTAAATACAGTAAAATTAATTAAAACAAATTTGGCTTTCGTTTGCTAGAAAGAAAGAAATTTGAAATGCTGTATTTCTACTATTCAGTCTGAAAAACTGGTATTATACAAATGTTTGTTCTTTATAATACAAGCTTTGATTTATGAGGGTAAATATAAGGAATAAAATAAAAGCAGGAAGGGCAGAAAAGTTGTTAATTTTGTTATAATTAATATAACTATAATTTTGTTAAAATAATTAGATTACCGAAGAATCAAGCTTCCAATCATTTTTTTTTTTTTTTTAAGGAAAAGGCTAGGATGCTTTTCTCTGTTTTGCCCCAACTCCATACCCTTCTTTTTCTGTGATAACACCTCTTCCAGATAATTACAATAGCATATGGATGATAGAAACTTGTGTATATTTACATACTAATCCCAACTTGAGCATTACAGTGATACGTGTTCATTACTATAAGCTTTTATAATAGCAGCCTACTCTCATATTTCTATTTTCACCATATCTAGTCTTGAGCTCCTCTTCATTTGAGTCTGTTAAATGTAGGCTACCATTCTTTAAAAAATATGTTTGCTTTGAAGACGAGGCTTCCTTGCCAGTATTTTGCAAAGAATAAAAAAAAATTATTGCCACAAATTACAAGACCTTCAGATTTGTTAAGTGGTTTTGGTGCTTTAAACTGTGCCACAGAGTTGTGGAGTGAGTGTGCGGTAAGAGGGCAGCGGCTTCCAAGGAAAGTAGATGCTGTGGAATGGGGGAATGAGGAAGCAGTGTAAGTGGAAAATCAGAATACAGTGTATGTGGAGTGCACAAGTCATTGCATGGGAGAAGTAGGTGGTGGGGCGTGTGGGATGTAAGTGGTGTGGTGTGTGGGATGCAAGTGGTGGGACGTGTGGGATGTAAGTGGTGGTGCATGGGTAGTATAAAAGTTAGTGCATTGGGGATTCAGACTGTGCTGCGTGTAAGAAGCAGTAGGCTTATACATGGGTGGATGCAGGAGTCGGGGCATGTGGGTGGGGGATGC